>NW_027362772.1:316199020-316376520 GCF_046119375.1 Phyllobates terribilis
TGAACTTTCTCCAGTTTCTCGATGTCTTTTTTTAAAACGTTGTGCCCAGAACTGGACACAGTATCCAGATGAGGTCTGACCAAAGAGGAGGATAATTGCTTCACGTGATCTAGACTCTATGCTTCTTTTAATGCATCCCAGAACGGTGTTTGCCTCTTTTGCTGCTGCATCACACTGTTGACTCCTGTGCAGTCTGTGATCTATTAGTATACCTAAGTCTTTTTAGACCTCACGCCACCGTTGTTAAAGGTTACTATTGTGCAGGGCTAGACGGCAATGGAGCAGTATTCCCTTCAACAAAGAGTGCCTCTTTTGTGTTGGATGCAGTGATAACCGGAGATTGCACTGGAGGCCACATGGGCAATGCCAAGAAGAAGACTTCACAAAGGAACGTGAAAATGTCCAATGAGCCTGTTTTTAACATAACTCCAGGCTGCATGTTGCTGGTTTAAATTTGAGCAGCCTTCATTGCCTAAAACGCAACTATAGCCTGCAGCGTCTCCAGACTGGTCTACCATCGATCACATCTGGGACATCATTGGCCAGCAATTGCAAAAGAAGCTGACAGCAGGAGATCTTGATGATTTGCCCAAGTGCATTCAGTGTGGAGAACCTTCTGCAGACAACAATTAATAACCTCATTTGAAAGCAGCCAAGGCTTGTAAGTAAGTGTACTTCAGGACATGGCGTCTATTTTCTTTATTTAATAAATCCAGATGTTTTGAACTATCTTATTTTTTTTTATAATTTGCATAATATTAACCCCTTTACCCCCGAGGGTGGTTTGCACGTTAATGACGGGGCCAATTTTTACAATTCTGACCACTGTCGCTTTATGAGGTAATTACTCTGGAACGCTTCAATGGATCCCCCTGATTCTGAGATTGTTTTTATGTGACATATTGCACTTCATGATTGTGGTAAACTTTCTTCGATATCACTTGTGTTTATTTGTGAAAAAAACCTGAAATTTGGCGAAAATTTAGCAATTTTCAAAATTTGAATTTTTATGCCCTTAAATCAGAGAGATATGTCACACAAAATAGTTAATAAATAACATTTCCCACATGTCTACTTTACATCAGCACAATTTTGGAACCAAAATATATATATTTTTGTTATGGAGCTATAAGGGTTCAAAGTTGACCAGCGATTTCTCATTTTTTCCAACAAAACCATTTTTTTTAGGGACCACATCACATTTGAAGTGACTTTGAGGGGTCTTTATGACAGAAAATACACAAAAGTGACACCATTCTAAAAACTGCACCCCTCAAGGTGCTCAAAACCACATTCAAGAACTTTATTAACCCTTCAGGTGCTTCACAGGAATTTTTGGAATGTGGAAGAAAAAAATTAACATTTAACTTTTTTTCACAAAAATGTTACTTTAGACCCAATTTTTTTTATTTTCGCAGGGGTAGCCGGAAAAAACAGACCCCAAAATTTGTTATGTAATTTCCCCTTGAGCATGCAGATACCCCATACGTGGGGAAAAGATACTGTTTGGGCGCACAGCAGGGCTCGGAAGGGAAGGAGCGCCATTATACTTTTTGATTGTAAAATTTGCTTGAATAATTAGCAGACGCCATGTTGGGCTTGGGGAGCCCCTGATGTGCCTAAACAGTGGAAACCCCCCACAAGTGACACCATTTTGGAAACTAGACCCCTCAGGGAACTTATCTAGATGTGTGGTGAGCACCCTGAACCCCCAAGTGCCTTACAGAAGTTTATAACATGGAACCGTGAAAATAAAAAATCTAACTTTTCCACAAAAATGATGTTTTAGCCCCAATTTTTTTTTATTTTCACAAGGGTAAGAGGAGAAAATGGACCCCATAAACTGCTGTGTAATCTCTCCTGAGTACGCCGACACCCCATATGTGGGGAAAATACAGTGTTTGGACGCACGTCAGAGTTCAGAACGGAAGGAGCATTGTGTGACTTTTTGAACGCAAAATTGGCTGGAATTGAGAGCGGACGCCATGTTGCATTTGGAGAGCCCCTGATGTGCCTAAATAGTGGAAACCCCCCACAAGTGACACCATTTTGGAAACTACACCCCTCAAGAATTTTATCAAGGGGTATAGGGAACATTTTGAACTCAGAGGTACGACACAGAATTTGATCACATTAGGTCATCATATTGAATAAGTTGTCATTAGTCTTGAGCACAAGTGCTCGCTACTTGAGTTTGCATCAGGTACTCGGGTATGCACCATGTATCGTGGGTGCTTGAGTGACATGTTCGAGACCCCGCCCGCTTGTTTCACGGTTATGGGGCGGAGACTCGAGCATGTCACTCGAACACCCGCGATACTTGGTGCATACCCGAGCACCCGATGCAAACTCAAGTAGCGAGCACGTGCGCTCAACACTAGTCGCCATATCGTCATCTTTTTTTTTCTTTACTGTTGAAAAAAATACCAACTCTAACCCCAACCCAACCCTAACGTTTATCTTTTACGCCGTTCCTCGTGCGGTATAAGTGATTAGACGACTTTATTCTTCGGGTCGGTGCGATTACAGCGATACCAGAATCATATGGGGTTTTTATGATTGACAGCTGTCACACACTAAAAGACGCTTTTTTTTTGTAAAATCTTACTTTTGCATCACCATATTTTGAGAGCTATAATTTTTATTTCGGCCGACAGAGTCATGTGATGTCTTGTTTTTCGTGGAAAAAGCTGACGTTTTTATTGGTGCCATTTTCAGGCACGTGACATTTTTTGATCGCTTTCTATTCCGATTTTTGTGAGGCAGAATAAGCAAAAAGCAGCAATTCCGGAATTGTTTTTATGGTTTTTTTTTATTCTGTTCCGCGTGTGGTAAAATTGATAAGGCAGCTTTATTCTTCGGGTCAGCACGTTTCCAGCAGTAACACATTTATATAATTTTTCTATGTTTTGGCGCTTTTACACAATAAAAGCTATTTTATATAAAAAAAAATTTTTTTGCATCGCTTTATTCTGAGAGCTATAACTTTATTTTTCGGCTGATGAAGCTGTATGGCGGCTTGTTTTTTGTGTGACCAGATGACGTTTCCAGCGGTACTATTTTTATTTATATTAGTCTTTTTGATCGCGTGTTATTCCATTTTTTGTTTGGCGGTATGATGATAAAGCATTGTTTTTTGCTTTGTTTTTTATTTTTTTACCGTGTTCACTAAAGGGGTTAACTAGTGGGACAGTTTTATAGGTCAGGTCGTTCCGGACGCGGCGATACCAAATATGTGTACTTTTTTTTTATAATAATAATATTTATTGATGGGTACATTATATTTTTATTTCTGGTGTTTTTCTTTTTTTTTTTTTTGTATTTTTTTTTTTTTTAAATTTTCTTCATTTTTTAACACTTTTTGGACTTTTATACTTTTCACTTTTTACATTCTGATCGCCTGTATAGCATAAGGATGGAGCACCATCCCTGTGCTATACAGGCTGTCAGCGTTGCAGATGCAGAAGATACTTTGGTCATGCACTGCACATGACGAAAGTATCTTCCTGCTGTCTGGTGACCCAGATGTTGTCATGACGACATCGGGTCGTCATGGCAACATCCGGGAAGCCGCGGCAGATAGCGCTGGAGGCCCGGGAGAGGAGGTGAGTATTGCGATCACCTCCCCTTGCCCCCTGCAATGCTGCGATCGACTTCGATCGCAGCACTGAGGGGGTTAATGTGCAGGGAGCGGTGCAGGACCAGTCCCTGCACATAGTACCGGGTGTCAGCTCCGACTATCAGCCGACACCCGGAGGCGATCGCCCCACACCGCTTGTGTGCGGGCGCGATCGCCATATGACCTAATAGTACGTCATTGGTCCAATTGGCCCAGGTCAACATGACGTACTATTAGGTCACACGTCAGAAAGGGGTTAAAATGTTAATTGATCCTTTTATTTTCGTAACTCCACGGCTTTTCCTTCTTGGTGTTGCAATTTCAATGTTGACGAGTGTATAATGTACAGAAATAGTGAGGGATTCTTGTACAAGAATGTGGTAACTCTGACAAGTCTGATAAAGAGTATCTCCATTATGGCACCTTAGTTGTGTGCCAATTCACTATTAATTCTGAGTTTAGTAGTTTGCATGCGTTATCACTGATTATGTTGCAGGTACTGTGTTTCCCAAAAATAAGACCTACCCCAAAAATAAGCCCTAGGTACAGTCAAGGCTGGCGTTAGGGTGAGAGGAAAACTGGGCAATTACCCAAGGCCAACAGTGGTTCTTTTATGAGGTTAAGACTGCTAAAAGAGCTTTGGTGATGTTACCAAAGGTCCATTAACTGCAGGAGTCTAGAGGAACTGAAGAGCAGACAGGCTGGTATGTATCATATGTGCTGTTTGTCTATATACATGTGTATGTATGTGCAGTGTGTGTATGTTTGTGCAGTGTGTGTATGTTTGTGCAGTGTGTGTATGTATGTGCAGTGTGTGTATGTTTGTGCAGTGTGTGTATGTATGTGCAGTGTGTATGTTTGTGGAGTGTGTATATGTTTGTGCAGTGTGTATATGTATGTGCAGTGTGTATGTATGTGCAGTGTGTGTATGTGCAGTGTGTGTATGTGCAGTGTGTGTATATGTTTGTGCAGTGTGTGTATGTATGTGCAGTGTGTGTATGTTTGTGCAGTGTGTGTATGTATGTGCAGTGTGTGAATGTATGTGCAGTGTGTATGTTTGTGCAGTGTGTGTATGTATGTGCAGTGTGTATGTTTGTGGAGTGTGTATATGTATGTGCAGTGTGTATATGTATGTGCAGTGTGTATGTATGTGCAGTGTGTGTATATGTTTGTGCAGTGTGTGTATGTGCAGTGTGTGTGTATGTTTGTGCAGTGTGTGTATGTATGTGTAGTGTGTATGTTTGTGCAGTGTGTGTATGTATGTGTAGTGTGTATATGTATGTGTAGTGTGTATGTATGTGCAGTGTGTATGTATGTGCAGTGTGTATGTTTGTGCAGTGTGTGTATGTATGTGTAGTGTGTATATGTATGTGTAGTGTGTATGTATGTGCAGTGTGTGTATGTATGTGCAGTGTGTGTATGTATGTGCAGTGTGTGTGTTTGTGCAGTGTGTGTATGTATGTGTAGTGTGTATGTTTGTGCAGTGTGTGTATGTATGTGTAGTGTGTATATGTATGTGTAGTGTGTATGTATGTGCAGTGTGTGTATGTATGTGCAGTGTGTGTATGTATGTGCAGTGTGTGTGTTTGTGCAGTGTGTGTATGTATGTGTAGTGTGTATGTTTGTGCAGTGTGTGTATGTATGTGTAGTGTGTATATGTATGTGTAGTGTGTATGTATGTGCAGTGTGTGTATGTATGTGCAGTGTGTGTATGTATGTGCAGTGTGTGTGTTTGTGCAGTGTGTGTATGTATGTGTAGTGTGTATGTTTGTGCAGTGTGTGTATGTATGTGTAGTGTGTATGTATGTGCAGTGTGTATGTATGTGCAGTGTGTGTATGTATGTGCAGTGTGTGTGTTTGTGCAGTGTGTGTATGTATGTGCAGTGTGTGTGTTTGTGCAGTGTGTGTATGTATGTGTAGTGTGTATGTTTGTGCAGTGTGTGTATGTATGTGCAGTGTGTGTATGTATGTGCAGTGTGTGTATGTATGTGCAGTGTGTGTATGTATGTGCAGTGTGTATGTATGTGCAGTGTGTGTGTTTGTGTTGATATTTTTATATTTGAATAGATGTTAATTTTTTGTTCAAGAATAAATGTGGATTGTTGTTCATGGAAAAAAAAAATAAGACCTCCCATGAAAATAAGCCCTAACCCATCTTTCGCAGCAAGAAATAACATAAGAGCCTGTCTTATTTTGGGGAAATACAGTACTGCACAAGTTCCATATAGGACATCTGCCCCAGATCCAATATGTCAGATTGAGAAGTGCTTGCTGGAAAATAAAATCAAAAACCATCTGTAAAAAGCAGCTCTCAAACACTAAAAAATATAAGATGGAAAAGTGCCTAGGTACAAGCCTGCGATTTCCAAACAGAGGCCGTCATCTGTAATATGTTCGCCAAAAGATATTAACTTTAACCACTTCCATGTACAATGTTATTTTGTAATTGTGCCTCCTGCACACCCCGAGAACGGTTCCTCCATAACCCTGCAGGGAATTGACAAGAGATCTTTGGTCAGCTGCCTGGAAAAACAGTAGCCAAAAGATGAAAACTTAAATTCAAACACATGTTAGTCAACATCTCCTACCCATTGTGCAGATTTGCAGACTAGCGCAGACATTCGGAAAAAATTACGGATGAACTGTTAACCCTCTGGAGAGATGAGAAACACATTACAGTGAGCGATCCGCAGCGCTCTGCGGAACAGCTTAGCGATGATGGTGGTGACGAGAACAGCTCGCTGCAACAAAAAGTAGCATGAACTATTCTGACCCCAGAAAGAAAAAAAAAGTCTAATAATCTGTCAGTGACACAGACACTATAACATGCCATTTTTCACACAAACATTGCGGGGCTTTGTGCTGACTTCTGTGTCTGTGTCCTGGAAAGCGTTCAGCGGCTAGTTCGCCTGCAGATACCACACTCATGATTTTTATATTTTTTTTTTTTTTTTGCAAAAGAAAACAATTACAAAAGTTTTTAGGACTTTAATATTGATTATCTATCCTTACAATTGATTATCAGTATCAAATCAGTGCAGGTTAAAATATACCGCCTTTCCACTGATCAGCCCATTTAAGGGTATGTATGATTGTTTACAAGGGATAGCTCCACACATGGCTGTGCCTGGTACTGCAAGCTCTGTCATATTCACTTCTTTTATTCTTTTTTTGCAGTTAGTTTAAAACCCCTCTCTGCCAAAGCGGATTTTAGCTTTTCCATTTTTGTTCCACCCCGCCGCTTCTTCCAAGAGCCATAACTTTTTCATTTTTCCATCAACAGCCATAAGAGCCGGGCTGTGGAGCCTGAGCAGTGGAGTCGGTGTAAAATGGACTGCTAAATATATAATAAATTGGGTACAGTAGTTCAATGCAGTTTGTGGGGAATATTTTTTCATAAGAATTTGGGAAAGTTATATAATGTCCTATAAATGTCTGTTCTATTCTCTGAGATAAATCAAATCTGTGCTGCACTTTATGTACATGCTAAGTAGTAACCAGTGCTGTGGAGTTGGAGTTGTAAGTCAGGGAAATTGAGGAGTCGGTTGTTTGGCTTACCGACTGGATGTTTTATTTCGTGTTTTTTCCACCATTCGCACCAACCTTTGAAGACATCTCTTGTCAATTTTCCTCTTTTCCCCCCCAAGTCCAGGGAGGTTCTTGACGGTTCCATGCTTGGCAAACTTCTTAATAACATTGTGCACTGTTGAAACTGGGACACCAAGGTCTTTGGAGACGACCTTATATCCTTTGGAAGTCTTGTGTTTGCTAATAATAGCAGTTCTGATGTTCTCAGACAGCTCCTTTGTCTTCACTATTGTGACAAAGGAACAGGACCTACCATGTGGTTTTTTAAAACACAGATGTCATCATTCATAGAATCATAGAATGTCAGAGTTGGAGGGGACCTCCAGGGTCATATGGTCCAACCCCCTGCTCAATGCAGATTCACTAAACCATCTCAGACAGATGTCTGTCCGGCCTCTGAAGACGTCCATTGAAGGGGAACTCACCACCTCTCGTGGCAGCCTGTTCCACTCATTGATCACCCTAACTGTCAAAAAGTTTTTTCTAATATCTAATCTGTGTCTTCTCCCATTCAGTTTCATCCCATTGCTTCTAGTCTTTCTTTGTGCAAATGAGAATAAAGCTGATCCCTCTACAGTGTGTCAGCCCTATGTAATGCACACGCCCGGACTGACTGGCATGTGCGTGTTTAGTGGTTCCACTGTGCCATGAACCGGAGAGTGCCTGGAGGGGCGTAACTAAGTATCTGCCCGATCCGACCAAGGTCGCACGACGGCATACGACGCCAGGAGGAACCGAGCAGAGGGACCAGGGTCTACTCCAGGTCAGACCCCGGACACGGCTGTTGACCCACACTGGGGAATACAAGAACAGGCAGACTAGAGTGCAGGCTGGGTAGGGTCCAATACAGACTGGGAGACAAATTCAGAGCCGCAGATGCGGTAAACAAACAGAGTAAAGCGAAACCGCAGGTGCGGTAGACAAGGCTGAGCAGAGCAGAACCGCAGACGCGGTAGACAAGGCTGAGCAGAGCAGAACCGGAGATGCGGTAGACAAGGCTGAGCAGAGCGAAACCGTAGACGCGGTGGACAAGGCTGAGCAGAGCGAAACCGCAGACGCGGTGGACAGGGCTGAGCAAAGCGAAACCGCAGACGCGGTGGACAGGGCTGAGCAAAGCGAAACCGCAGACGCGGTGGACAGGTCTGAGCAAAGCGAAACCTGCAGACGCGGTGGACAGGGCTGAGCAAAGCGAAACCGCAGACGCGGTGGACAGGGCTGAGCAAAGCGAAACCGCAGACGCGGTGGACAGGGCTGAGCAAAGCGAAACCGCAGACGCGGTGGATAGGGCTGAGCAAAGCGAAACCGCAGACGCGGTGGACAGGGCTGAGCAAAGCGAAACCGCAGACGCGGTGGACAGGGCTGAGCAAAGCGAAACCGCAGACGCGGTGGACAGGGCAGAGCGGGCAAGAACCGCCGGAGCGGTAAGCAAGGCAGAGCAGAGGGGACAGGGCTCTGTTCACACGGAACAGACTGGAAGGGAAAGGCAGAACCAGGTACACACAGGATACTTGCAATGAAGTAGCGAGTGGACTCTAAACTCACAAACGGGAGTACAGAGAAAACGAGTAGGAGATAGGTACGGGATCAGATTCTGCAGGAAAAGGGAAGGTACGGACATAGAGAAAAACAGGAAACAGGCTAGGAGAGTATTCAGACAAGAACAGACACAGCAGCAAGATACAGGAGCGGGTCTTGGTATGCGGCCCCTAGAAGGCGGAATGAACAGGCTAGGAGCGTGTACACACAGGCCTGGAAATACAGCCTCCAGGATAGGCAGGGGACAACAGGCTAGAAGATAATACAGACAGGACACAGTTCAGACACGGGAACTGATACCAAAGGCAGGAAACATAAACGGGACCTGGCATATCAGTGGCCAGAAGCCAACTGACAGAACACAATGCTCAGGCAGGGTTTCTTGGGAGGAGCTGGGTTAAATACCAGGTGACAGACAGCAATAGGCTGAGGACGCACAAGGGGTGTGTCTGCAGCAGGTACAAGAAACAGGAATTGATCGGGCGCCGCCCTTAAGCAGCAGACACAGAGGCAAGCAGACAGCATGGAGGGAAGCCAGGCTAGCAGACTGGACTGGAGATCAAGTGCGCGCTCTTGCACAGTGGGAGATGGACCACAATGCAAGGACGCCGCCAGGTATGTTACACCCTAGATATATTTGTAGACAGCAAATAAAGAAGTTGTCCACTACTTTATATGAACCCCCCAATGTATCCCCCCGGAATACATGTGTATTTGTAAATACCTTGCGGTACCTTTTCTGCCTCTGAGCGGCGCTATCGGTGGCCGCCTAGAGGCATCACGTGACCAGTCACTGAGGTCACGTCAAGTGAGGCGAGACATCAGTGACGCGCTCCCCGCGGTGGACGCTGGGCTGTGGGCGGGGTTACCCCGTGCGTCACACGCATCATCCACTGCGCGTTTTCCCAGTGAATGAGGAGAGGGAAAGCGTGCGATGGATGCCGGGTGTGATGGGTAACCCCGCCCACAACTCAGTAGCCGCCGGTGGAACGCGGAAGAGGGACCCCCGGCTGCAGCCTGGACTTGTTGTGACGTCAGCGGTTGTCAGAGCCGGCTGCAGCCGGGGGGTCACGTGATGCCTGTGAGCGGCCAGTGATAGCGCCGCTCACAGGCAGAAAAGGCAGCACAAGGTATTTAGAGAAACACTTATGGGCCCTGGGGGGGGATCATATAAAAGTAGTGGACAACCCCTTTAAGTCTCCTCTTTTGCAAGCTAAACATTCCCTTATCCTCTAACCGTTCCTCATAGGACATTGTTTGCAGACTGGTCACCATTTTGGTTGTTCTTCTCTGGGATTTGCACCAGTTTCTTCATATCTTTTTAAGATGTGGTGCCCAGAACTGGACACAGTATCCAGATGAGGTCTGACCAAGGAGGAGTAGAGGGGGATAATGACTTCATGTGATCTAGACTCTATGCTTCTGTTAATGCAACCCCGAATTGTATTTGCCTTTTTTGCTGCAGCATCACACTGTTGGCTCATGTACAGTCTGTGATCTATTACTATCACCAAGTCTTTTTCATACCTGCTGTTGCTTAGTTCTGTTCCTCCTATTCTGTTTTATTGGCTAATTCATGTCACATGGGCACCGACAATTAACCACAGGTGAATCTCTTGTGATTTACCACAGGCGAGTCACAATGTGTTTCCATGCTAAATTAAATGTAAAGGTGCCAATACCAGTGACAGCAGCTTTAAGTTTTTTATATATTTTCCCTCCCATTGGTTTTTTGTTTCAAATTATTGTTTATCGTTTGCTCTTTTCTATTTAACACCAGTCTCTATACAAAAAGCTGTTTCACTTGATTCTTTTTTTTTTCAGGAGATATTCCACATTATGTACTTAAACTTCATGGTGCCAATAACAATGAGCAGGACTGTAATGATTTTTTTTCCCATAGTAAAATACAAGTAGAGCAAAGTTGTAAAAAAAAAAAGAAAAAGGACGAAATTCTGCCAGTGTTTTTTTAGTTTGGATTTTAGTGTTCATTGTGCAGCAAAACTGAAGTGTCAGTATTATTTTTTTTTTATCATACACATATACATTTTTTTATCAAAATGATGAAAAAAATGCTCAAATGTGAATTTTTTTTTTTTTTTTTTTTTTTTACACACGTAATTCTTCAGTATGTACATACAGTGGGGAAAAAAAGTATTTATTCAGCCCCCAATTGTGCAAGTTCTCCCACTTACAAAGATGAGGTCGGCCTGTAATTGACATCATAGGTCGACCTCAACTATGAGAGACAAAATGAGAAAACAAATCCTGAAAATCACATTGTCTGATCGGGAAAGAAATTTTTTAAAAATTTTGGTGGAAAATAAGAATTTGGTCAATTACAAACAAGCAAGACCTGTAACTGCTTCTTTAAGAGGCTCCTCTGTCCTCCACTCATTACCTGTAGTACTGGCTCCTTTGTCCTCCACTCATTACCTGTAGTACTGGCTCCTCCGTCCTCCACTCATTACCTGTAGTACTGGCTCCTCCGTCCTCCACTCATTACCTGTAGTACTGGCTCCTCTGTCCTCCACTCATTACCTGTAGTACTGGCTCCTCTGTCCTCCACTCATTACCTGTAGTACTGGCTCCTCCGTCCTCCACTCATTACCTGTAGTACTGGCTCCTCCGTCCTCCACTCATTACCTGTAGTACTGGCTCCTCCGTCCTCCACTCATTACCTGTAGTACTGGCTCCTCCGTCCTCCACTCATTACCTGTAGTGCTGGCTCCTCCGTCCTCCACTCATTACCTGTAGTGCTGGCTCCTCCGTCCTCCACTCATTACCTGTAGTGCTGGCTCCTCTGTCCTCCACTCATTACCTGTAGTGCTGGCTCCTCCGTCCTCCACTCATTACCTGTAGTGCTGGCTCCTCTCTCCTCCACTCATTACCTGTAGTGCTGGCTCCTCTCTCCTCCACTCATTACCTGTAGTGCTGGCTCCTCTCTCCTCCACTCATTACCTGTAGTGCTGGCTCCTCTCTCCTCCACTCATTACCTGTAGTGCTGGCTCCTCTCTCCTCCACTCATTACCTGTAGTGCTGGCTCCTCTGTCCTCCACTCATTACCTGTAGTGCTGGCTCCTCTGTCCTCCACTCATTACCTGTAGTGCTGGCTCCTCTGTCCTCCACTCATTACCTGTAGTGCTGGCTCCTCTGTCCTCCACTCATTACCTGTAGTGCTGGCTCCTCTGTCCTCCACTCATTACCTGTAGTGCTGGCTCCTCTGTCCTCCACTCATTACCTGTAGTGCTGGCTCCTCTGTCCTCCACTCATTACCTGTAGTACTGGCTCCTCCGTCCTCCACTCATTACCTGTAGTACTGGCTCCTCCGTCCTCCACTCATTACCTGTAGTACTGGCTCCTCCGTCCTCCACTCATTACCTGTAGTACTGGCTCCTCCGTCCTCCACTCATTACCTGTAGTACTGGCTCCTCCGTCCTCCACTCATTACCTGTAGTACTGGCTCCTCCGTCCTCCACTCATTACCTGTAGTACTGGCTCCTCCGTCCTCCACTCATTACCTGTAGTACTGGCTCCTCCGTCCTCCACTCATTACCTGTAGTACTGGCTCCTCCGTCCTCCACTCATTACCTGTAGTACTGGCTCCTCCGTCCTCCACTCATTACCTGTAGTACTGGCTCCTCCGTCCTCCACTCATTACCTGTAGTACTGGCTCCTCCGTCCTCCACTCATTACCTGTAGTACTGGCTCCTCCGTCCTCCACTCATTACCTGTAGTACTGGCTCCTCCGTCCTCCACTCATTACCTGTAGTACTGGCTCCTCCGTCCTCCACTCATTACCTGTAGTACTGGCTCCTCCGTCCTCCACTCATTACCTGTAGTACTGGCTCCTCCGTCCTCCACTCATTACCTGTAGTACTGGCTCCTCCGTCCTCCACTCATTACCTGTAGTACTGGCTCCTCCGTCCTCCACTCATTACCTGTAGTACTGGCTCCTCCGTCCTCCACTCATTACCTGTAGTACTGGCTCCTCCGTCCTCCACTCATTACCTGTAGTACTGGCTCCTCCGTCCTCCACTCATTACCTGTAGTACTGGCTCCTCCGTCCTCCACTCATTACCTGTAGTACTGGCTCCTCCGTCCTCCACTCATTACCTGTAGTGCTGGCTCCTCCGTCCTCCACTCATTACCTGTAGTGCTGGCTCCTCCGTCCTCCACTCATTACCTGTAGTGCTGGCTCCTCCGTCCTCCACTCATTACCTGTAGTGCTGGCTCCTCCGTCCTCCACTCATTACCTGTAGTGCTGGCTCCTCCGTCCTCCACTCATTACCTGTAGTGCTGGCTCCTCCGTCCTCCACTCATTACCTGTAGTGCTGGCTCCTCCGTCCTCCACTCATTACCTGTAGTGCTGGCTCCTCCGTCCTCCACTCATTACCTGTAGTGCTGGCTCCTCCGTCCTCCACTCATTACCTGTAGTGCTGGCTCCTCCGTCCTCCACTCATTACCTGTAGTGCTGGCTCCTCCGTCCTCCACTCATTACCTGTAGTGCTGGCTCCTCCGTCCTCCACTCATTACCTGTAGTGCTGGCTCCTCTGTCCTCCACTCATTACCTGTAGTGCTGGCTCCTCTGTCCTCCACTCATTACCTGTAGTGCTGGCTCCTCTGTCCTCCACTCATTACCTGTAGTGCTGGCTCCTCTGTCCTCCACTCATTACCTGTAGTACTGGCTCCTCTGTCCTCCACTCATTACCTGTAGTACTGGCTCCTCTGTCCTCCACTCATTACCTGTAGTACTGGCTCCTCTGTCCTCCACTCATTACCTGTAGTGCTGGCTCCTCTGTCCTCCACTAATTACCTGTAGTGCTGGCTCCTCTGTCCTCCACTCATTACCTGTAGTGCTGGCTCCTCTGTCCTCCACTCATTACCTGTAGTGCTGGCTCCTCTGTCCTCCACTCATTACCTGTAGTGCTGGCTCCTCTGTCCTCCACTCATTACCTGTAGTGCTGGCTCCTCTGTCCTCCACTCATTACCTGTAGTGCTGGCTCCTCTGTCCTCCACTCATTACCTGTAGTGCTGGCTCCTCTGTCCTCCACTCATTACCTGTAGTGCTGGCTCCTCTGTCCTCCACTCATTACCTGTAGTGCTGGCTCCTCCGTCCTCCACTCATTACCTGTAGTACTGGCTCCTCCGTCCTCCACTCATTACCTGTAGTACTGGTTCCTCCGTCCTCCACTCATTACCTGTAATACTGGCTCCTCCGTCCTCCACTCATTACCTGTAGTACTGGCTCCTCCGTCCTCCACTCATTACCTGTAGTACTGGCTCCTCCGTCCTCCACTCATTACCTGTAGTACTGGCTCCTCCGTCCTCCACTCATTACCTGTAGTACTGGCTCCTCCGTCCTCCACTCATTACCTGTAGTACTGGCTCCTCTGTCCTCCACTCATTACCTGTAGTACTGGCTCCTCTGTCCTCCACTCATTACCTGTAGTACTGGCTCCTCTGTCCTCCACTCATTACCTGTAGTACTGGCTCCTCTGTCCTCCACTCATTACCTGTAGTACTGGCTCCTCTGTCCTCCACTCATTACCTGTAGTACTGGCTCCTCTGTCCTCCACTCATTACCTGTAGTACTGGCTCCTCTGTCCTCCACTCATTACCTGTAGTACTGGCTCCTCTGTCCTCCACTCATTACCTGTAGTGCTGGCTCCTCTGTCCTCCACTAATTACCTGTAGTGCTGGCTCCTCTGTCCTCCACTCATTACCTGTAGTGCTGGCTCCTCTGTCCTCCACTCATTACCTGTAGTGCTGGCTCCTCTGTCCTCCACTCATTACCTGTAGTGCTGGCTCCTCTGTCCTCCACTCATTACCTGTAGTGCTGGCTCCTCTGTCCTCCACTCATTACCTGTAGTGCTGGCTCCTCTGTCCTCCACTCATTACCTGTAGTGCTGGCTCCTCTGTCCTCCACTCATTACCTGTAGTGCTGGCTCCTCTGTCCTCCACTCATTACCTGTAGTGCTGGCTCCTCTGTCCTCCACTCATTACCTGTAGTACTGGCTCCTCCGTCCTCCACTCATTACCTGTAGTACTGGTTCCTCCGTCCTCCACTCATTACCTGTAATACTGGCTCCTCCGTCCTCCACTCATTACCTGTAGTACTGGCTCCTCCGTCCTCCACTCATTACCTGTAGTACTGGCTCCTCCGTCCTCCACTCATTACCTGTAGTACTGGCTCCTCCGTCCTCCACTCATTACCTGTAGTACTGGCTCCTCCGTCCTCCACTCATTACCTGTAGTACTGGCTCCTCTGTCCTCCACTCATTACCTGTAGTACTGGCTCCTCTGTCCTCCACTCATTACCTGTAGTACTGGCTCCTCTGTCCTCCACTCATTACCTGTAGTACTGGCTCCTCTGTCCTCCACTCATTACCTGTAGTACTGGCTCCTCTGTCCTCCACTCATTACCTGTAGTACTGGCTCCTCTGTCCTCCACTCATTACCTGTAGTACTGGCTCCTCTGTCCTCCACTCATTACCTGTAGTACTGGCTCCTCTGTCCTCCACTCATTACCTGTAATACTGGCTCCTCTGTCCTCCACTCATTACCTGTAGTACTGGCTCCTGTTTGAACTTGTTATCAGTATAAAAGACACCTGTCCGCAACCTCAAACAGTCACACTCCAAACTCCACTATGGTGAAGACCAAAGAGCTGTCGAAGGACACCAGAAACAAAATTGTAGCCCTGCAGCAGGCTGGGAAGACTGAATCTGCAATAGGCAAGCAGCTTGGTGTGAAGAAATCAAACGTGGGAGCAATAATTTGAAAATGGAAGGCATGCAAGACCATTGATGATTTGGGGCTCCACACAAGATCTCACCCAGTGGGGTCAAAATGATCTCAAGAACAGTGAGCAAAAATCCCAGAACCACACGGGGGGACTTAGTGAATGACCTGCAGAGAGCTGGGACCAACGTTACACAGGCTATCATCAGTAACACACTATGCCGCCAGGGACTTAGATCCTTCAGTGCCAGACGTGTCCCCCTGCTTAAGCTATTACATGTCCGGGCCCGTCTGAAGTTTGCTAGAGAGCATTTGGATGATCCAGAAGAGTATTGGGAGAATGTCATATGGTCAGATGCAACCAAGGTAGAACTGTTTTGTAGAAACACAACTTGTCGTGTTTGGAGGAGAAAGAATGCAGTGTTGCATCCAAAAAACACCATACCCACTGTGAAGCATGGGGGTGGCAACATCGTGCTTTGGGGCCATTTCTCTGCCAAGGGACCAGGACGACTGATCCGTGTGCATGAAAGAATGAATGGGGCCATGTATCGTGAGATTTTGAGTGCAAACCTCCTTCCATCAGCAAGGGCATTGAAGATGAAACGTGGCTGGGTCTTTCAGCATGACAATGATCCCAAGCACACAGCCAGGGCAACGAAGGAGTGGCTTCGTAAGAAGCATTTCAAGGACCTGGAGTGGCCTAGCCAGTCTCCAGATCTAAACCCTATAGAAAACCTTTGGAGGGAGTTGAAAGTCAGTGTTGCCCAGCGACAGCCCCAAAACATCACTGCTCTAGAGGAGATCTGCATGGAGGAATGGGCCGACATACCAGCAACAGTGTGTGCCAACCTTGTGAAGACTTACAGAAAACGTTTCACCTCTGTCATTGCAACAAAGGATTTATAACAAAGTATCGAGATGAACTTTTGTAATTGACCAAATACTTATTTTCCACCAAAATTTGAAACAAATTTCTTTCCCGATCAGACAATGTGATTTTCAGGATTTGTTTTTTTCATTTTGTCTCTCATAGTTGAGGTCGACCTATGATGTCAATTACAGACTGACCTCATCTTTATAAGAGGGAGAACTTGCACAATTGGTGGCCGACTAAATACTTTTTTCCCACTGTATGTATGTATATAGTGTATAATGGATGTACACAGTGACTGCACCAGAAGAATAGTGAGTGCAGCTCTGGAGTATAATACAGGATGTAACTCAGGATCAGTAATGTAATGTATGTACACAGTGACTGCACCAGCAGAATAGTGAGTGCAGCTCTGGAGTATAATACAGGATGTAACTCAGGATCAGTAATGTAATGTATGTACACAGTGACTGTACCAGCAGAATAGTGAGTGCAGCTCTGGAGTATAATACAGGAGGTAACTCAGGATCAGTAATGTAATGTATGTACACAGTGACTGCACCAGCAGAATAGTGAGTGCAGCTCTGGAGTATAATACAGGAGGTAACTCAGGATCAGTAATGTAATGTATGTATGTAGCACCCTGAGGATTCGGCTGCTACAGGAGTATTGCACCTCAACCCAGAGGTGTGATATTCCACTCCCGGGTAAGGAAGGAGTGTGGAACTGAGCTCGGTAGGCTGCATGCACTACACACATCCCATTTCCGGGGAACAGACCAACGGTACTCCCACTTAGAAATGTGCAGGTACGACCGAGTCTGTTCCTGGCTGGAGTGGGAGGGGGGTGGTACATCCCAAGTAGTGTAGGGGCAGATAGGGGGAGCAGCCTGGGTAAAGATAGGAGCTCATTGGGTGCTGGTCACCTGAGCTCACACATAGAGGGTGTATATAAGGTGGGCACCAACAAAGATCAGGGTCAGATGCAGAGAACAAGTCAGCTGCAGAGAACAAGTCTGAGAGCAGAGAAGAAAGACCCAGAGAGAGAGAGGAGAAAAGAGAGAGACCCAGAGCACAGAAGAGAAGGACTCTGAGATCCCAACTAAAAGCACCGGGTGAAGAGTCGGCATCAGGGTACCGGAACCCAAGCTGGTGGGGGCAGAAAACACACCCCAGCCAGAGACCGGAGACCGTGGGCAGCGTTTGTCACGGTCACCCATCACATCCACCCCGAAGGCACTCCACATGAAGGGTCAGGGAACCCAAGGCCAAGGGTGTCCCAACAGAAGGCCCGAGGGAGCTGGACCTAGGTGGATCACTGGTGGGGACGGCCAGAGAACGGGACAGAAGGAGAGCTCAGGGCCACGCTCCGGACTTGTTTGGGGGTTGGCTGGATCCAGGACCTGGTGGACGCAGCACGGCTCGGGTGGTCACTCGAAGCTGGAGTGACCAGTACAACATCTGCAGTAAGTAAACACCCTTAACTGCACAACCCGACTCTGTCTTCATTGCCGTCTGCACTGCACCACCACAACCCCCATCCTCTGCACCTGTCCCCCCTGAGGCTATACCCCTCCCGTTGGGGGTTATCCCACCAAGCTGCGCACCCACCATCAGCCTCAGCGGACCCTGCTGCAGCGGCGGCCACAGTGACCGCATCACAACGGGTGGCGTAGTCGACACAAAAGAACTCTTAATAACATCTGTAGGACTGCCACATAACACGGAGTTTGACACCCTGGGCACGGACCGGGTCACAGCCACTCGGAAGACTACAACTCCCATCTGATCCGGCTCCGGATATTCCCCCTAAAGAATATGGCCCAGGGGGCGCGTCAACTTTGGCGTAGTCGGCAGGATTACGTGCCCGCAACACCCGGGTACTGCGTGCCTGAAGAAAAGTGCAAGTTTACCTCAAAAAGAAGTCTCCTGCCGGTTCCGGAGGGTCCACGCCATCGGACTCCATCACCAGTCGTTTCCCGCCGATTGTCCGCCATTTCCAGCTTGTTCCCGCCATCTGCAGAGTTTCCCGCCACTGGGCGACGCTTCCCGCCAAATCCGCAGATTTCCCGCCTTGGAAGAGCAGCGGACGCCATTATGGGCGTGCCAAAGGAGGGCAGGAGGCCACCTCCCATCGTGGGCCAGGACAGAAAATGGCGCCAAAAGTGGAAACCGCCCCCACCAACAGAGACTGTGATGCTGGAGGTGTCTGTCAGCGTGAAAGAACTACCCCTGGAGCTGACAGTCACCGAGTTGCCCCGGGACCGCCCTCGAAGTGGGAGGAGACGAAAGAAAAGAACGAAGATGGGTGCCGCCTGGGGCAGTCTGGAGCGAGCGCACCCGGAGGCAAGAAGTCTAACGAGGAGTAGCGGAGGAGCTTACCCGGATATGGAGAGAAAGCAGAACAGCACCGGCCCGCTGGCCAGGAGTCTGCTAGAGACCGAGGAAGGAGAGCAGAGCAGCACCGGCCCGCTGGCCAGGAGCCTGCTGGAAGAAGAGCAGAGCAGCACCGACCCGTTGGTCAGGAGCCTGCTAGACACCACGACCCCACTAGGCCTAGTGGAGGTCCTTGCACAGCTCCCCCGAGACCGGGAGTGTGCACAGACTGCCCTGGAGGGCCTCGCACGGAGGATGGCCCGGGTACAGCGCGAGATATTGGCGGAATGGAGCCGGGAGATGGCCCAGCAAGCTGAGACCAGTCAACGGAGCACGCTACCCTGGAAGAGGAAACAGACCGCCTCTGAGGATGGCGCGGGAGGACCAAAGGCCGGAGACGGCGCCGAGGAGGGAGCCGAACGCATGGAGGCAGGTAAAGGGGACGCCTATACCCCAAGCCGTGACACCGCTTACCTGCCCCAGCTCCCCGTCGCAGAGCCCGAAAGTCCCCCTGCTGTGCCCGAAAACGCCATGTCACCGACGCAGACTAGGCCCCAACCGGAAGCCGCCGCCGCGACCCCTGTGACGTCACACGCCTCGACCCCGAGCGTGACCAAGCAGGAAGTACCATCGGCCTGGTCGCAAGGCCTAGTACCCCCGGGCGTCGCATCACCAACAGCGCCCCCTACCTCCGCGGAGCCTCCGGCCTGGTCGCAAGGCCAGGTAGCCCAGGGCGCCGCCGTATTAACGGTGCCCTTCACCTTCCAGGTGCCCCAGGCCTGGCCGCAAGGCCTGGGCAACCCGGGCGCCACCACCACCGCGCCCGCACCCGTAAAACCAAGGGTGCCGCGTCTGGGAGAGGACTTGTTTGCCCAGCACACGTGGCCGGACGGGCAGCCTTTCATCTGGCCCCAGAAGTATTACGAACTGGAGCACCAGAGGAGGGTTGGGGCCATGTGTGCACCCCTGATTCCGGCTCCGAAGCCCGTGGCACGGATCTCGCCCCCGCTAGCGGAAGCACAGTTTGAGTGGGACCCCACCGGAGAAGATCTAATGGGGTTCACTCAGGAAACTAGGGCAGCTGCAGCAGAGCGTGCGGAGTGCTGCCGCCAACAGCTCGAGGAGTTTGCGAGGGAGCGGAGAGAGAGGCGGGTCCGGGAACAACAGGCCCAAATAAGGAGCGCCGAGCAAAAGAGCCGGACCAGGAGGGACCCCCGTGCAGCGCACAGTCCCCGTACCACCGGGACTGTAATCAAGTTCAACCAGCAGCATGGGTGGGGCTTCATTAGAGACAATAACACCCCCGGCGACGTCTTTGTCACACGCAGAGACGTGGAGTCCCATCTGCCGGAGGGGCACAGAGGTCGTGACCTCTACATCGGAGACGAGGTCACCTTTACCCGGCACAAGTGTGCCAAGGGACCTTACGCCCTCCACGTACACCGCCTGACGGAGGAGGAGTTGCAGTGCGGGGAGGAGGAGCAAGAGGACCCGGACGGGTCTGAAGTAACAACCAGCTGTAAGCAAAGAGCAGGAGGAAGACGCCGTTGAGTGCGGCAGAGCAGTGATGTAAATAGTTACCCGACCGGGTACCAAAGAAACTGTTGATACATATATATATAGTCCCCGTTGGGACCAGCTGAGTGAACTGTTTACCCGTTAACCCCTTCATCCCACAGGCTGAGGACTGTGAGCAGCCATTCCCTTCCCTTTACCTGGCCGAGGACTGAGAGCGGCCAACTTCCCCTGTATATAGTTGCGCTTCCTAAAGCGCCCCCTACCGGTTTTATAGGAAAACCAGTTTTTCTAAGAGACGGTCGCACTTTTCCCGGACACACGTTGCACAGTGTCCGGAGGAGGAACCTGAAACAAGAGACGACGAGAATGTTTATATAAAAAGTTTTATATATATAATATTTTATATGTTTTATTATGTTTATGAAAAAAAAAAAAATGTATGTTTTTGGTGTTATTTATGTCTTACAGCCCGAGGACGTGCTGTGATTTACCAGGGGGGAATGTAGCACCCTGAGGATTCGGCTGCTACAGGAGTATTGCACCTCAACCCAGAGGTGTGATATTCCACTCCCGGGTAAGGAAGGAGTGTGGAACTGAGCTCGGTAGGCTGCATGCACTACACACATCCCATTTCCGGGGAACAGACCAACGGTACTCCCACTTAGAAATGTGCAGGTACGACCGAGTCTGTTCCTGGCTGGAGTGGGAGGGGGGTGGTACATCCCAAGTAGTGTAGGGGCAGATAGGGGGAGCAGCCTGGGTAAAGATAGGAGCTCATTGGGTGCTGGTCACCTGAGCTCACACATAGAGGGTGTATATAAGGTGGGCACCAACAAAGATCAGGGTCAGATGCAGAGAACAAGTCAGCTGCAGAGAACAAGTCTGAGAGCAGAGAAGAAAGACCCAGAGAGAGAGAGGAGAAAAGAGAGAGACCCAGAGCACAGAAGAGAAGGACTCTGAGATCCCAACTAAAAGCACCGGGTGAAGAGTCGGCATCAGGGTACCGGAACCCAAGCTGGTGGGGGCAGAAAACACACCCCAGCCAGAGACCGGAGACCGTGGGCAGCGTTTGTCATGGTCACCCATCACATCCACCCCGAAGGCACACCACATGAAGGGTCAGGGAACCCAAGGCCAAGGGTGTCCCAACAGAAGGCCCGAGGGAGCTGGACCTAGGTGGATCACTGGTGGGGACGGCCAGAGAACGGGACAGAAGGAGAGCTCAGGGCCACGCTCCGGACTTGTTTGGGGGTTGGCTGGATCCAGGACCTGGTGGACGCAGCACGGCTCGGGTGGTCACTCGAAGCTGGAGTGACCAGTACAACATCTGCAGTAAGTAAACACCCTTAACTGCACAACCCGACTCTGTCTTCATTGCCGTCTGCACTGCACCACCACAACCCCCATCCTCTGCACCTGTCCCCCCTGAGGCTATACCCCTCCCGTTGGGGGTTATCCCACCAAGCTGCGCACCCACCATCAGCCTCAGCGGACCCTGCTGCAGCGGCGGCCACAGTGACCGCATCACAACGGGTGGCGTAGTCGACACAAAAGAACTCTTAATAACATCTGTAGGACTGCCACATAACACGGAGTTTGACACCCTGGGCACGGACCGGGTCACAGCCACTCGGAAGACTACAACTCCCATCTGATCCGGCTCCGGATATTCCCCCTAAAGAATATGGCCCAGGGGGCGCGTCATGTACACAGTGACTGCACCATTAGAATAGTGAGTGCAGCTCTGGGGTATAATACAGGATGTAACTCAGGATCAGTAATGTAATGTATGTACACAGTGACTGCACCAGAAGAATAGTGAGTGCAGCTCTGGAGGATAATACAGGATGTAACTCAGGATCAGTAATGTAATGTATGTACACAGTGACTGCACCAGCAGAATAGTGAGTGCAGCTCTGGAGTATAATACAGGATGTAACTCAGGATCAGTAATGTAATGTATGTACACAGTGACTGTACCAGCAGAATAGTGAGTGCAGCTCTGCAGTATAATACAGGAGGTAACTCAGGATCAGTAATGTAATGTATGTACACAGTGACTGCACCAGCAGAATAGTGAGTGCAGCTCTGGAGTATAATACAGGATGTAACTCAGGATCAGTAATGTAATGTATGCACACAGTGACTGCACCAGCAGAATAGTGAGTGCAGCTCTGGAGTATAATACAGGATGTAATGTAGAATTAGTACAAAATAGTTAATGGATGTGACTTTTGTATTTGATGTAAAAGATAAAGTATACACACAAAGTTCATTGATACACGCATTTAAAAACCAATTAGCAGTCAAATACAGTGAATGGCATGGACTTAGATGTGCTGTATATACAGTACAGACCAAAAGTTTGGACACACCTTCTCATTTAAAGATTTTTCTGTATTTTCATGACTATGAAAATTGTACATTCACACTGAAGGCATCAAAACTATGAATTACCACATGTGGAATTATATACTTAACAAAAAAGTGTGAAACAACTGAAAATATGTCTTATATTCTAGGTTCTTCAAAGTAGCCACCTTTTGCTTTGATGACTGCTTTGCACACTCTTGGCATTCTCTTGATAAGCTTCAAGAGGTAGTCACCGGAAATGGTCTTCCAACAATCTTGAAGGAGTTCCCAGAGATGCTTAGCACTTGTTGGCCCTTTTGCCTTCACTCTGCGGTCCAGCTCACCCCAAACCATCTCGATTGGGTTCAGGTCTGGTGACTGTGGAGGCCAGGTCATCTGGCGTAGCCCCCCATCACTCTCCTTCTTGGTCAAATAGCCCTTACACAGCCTGGAGGTGTTTGGGGTCATTGTCCTGTTGAAAAATAAATGATGATCCAACTAAACGCAAACCGGATGGAATAGCATGCCGCTGCAAGATGCTGTGGTAGCCATGCTGGTTCAGTATGCCTTCAATTTTGAATAAATCCCCAACAGTGTCACCAGCAAAGCCCCCCCACACCATCACACCTCCTCCTCCATGCTTCACGGTGGGAACCAGGCATGTAGAGTCCATCCGTTCACCTTTTCTGCGTCGCACAAAGACACGGTGGTTGGAACCAAAGATCTCAAATTTGGACTCATCAGACCAAAGCACAGATTTCCACTGGTCTAATGTCCATTCCTTGTGTTCTTTAGCCCAAACAAGTCTCTTCTGCTTGTTGCCTGTCCTTAGCAGTGGTTTCCTAGCAGCTATTTTACCATGAAGGCCTGCTGCACAAAGTCTCCTCTTAACAGTTGTTGTAGAGATGTGTCTGCTGCTAGAACTCTGTGTTGCATTGACCTGGTCTCTAATCTGAGCTGCTGTTAACCTGCGATTTCTGAGGCTGGTGACTCGGATAAACTTATCCTCAGAAGCAGAGGTGACTCTTGGTCTTCCTTTCCTGGGGCGGTCCTCATGTGAGCCAGTTTCTTTGTAGCGCTTGATGGTTTTTGCAACTGCACTTGGGGACACTTTCAAAGTTTTCCCAATTTTTCGGACTGACGGACCTTAATTTCTTAAAGTAATGATGGCCACTCGTTTTTCTTTACTTAGAATTTGTATTATGGCAAGAAAAAAGTAGCTAACAGTCTATTCAGTAGGACTATCAGCTGTGTATCCACCATTTATAAGGCAAGAAATCCCACTTATTAAACCTGACAGGGCACACCTGTGAAGTGAAGACCATTTCCGGTGCAAGGAGTTTGTATGTTGTCCCCGTGTTTCGTGGGTTTCCTCCGGGTTCTCGGTTTCCTCCCACACTCCACAGACTGATAGGGAATGTAGATTGTGAGCTCCAATGGGGACAGCGATGATAATGTCTGTAAAGCGCTGCGGAATTAATGGCGCTATATAAGTGAGTAAAAAAAAAAAAAAAAAAAAAAAAGCTTGTCACCACCCCCCCTACAACTGTTTGTCATCCATACCATTACTTTAGGCTTTAGGAAGCAACATATGGATAGTTGGGTGGGAAACTGTTCTTACAGATTCTTTTTATTGTATTAGTATCAGATAAAACACCAGTAAACCGGCGTGGTCATGTGCTAGCGATGTGAAGAAGGCAAACTTAATATGCATTTACACTAGCCGATAATTGTAAGTAAGGATTCTTAGTATCACTTGTTTCCTGAAAATCATGCAGGCAGCCAGTCTTGACAAAACCGTAAAACGCTCATTCATTGGGTGAAAATTATTTTTAATCTTTGCTTAAAGCAAATCTGTCAAGCGATTCAAGATGCCCAAACCGCAAATCAGCATGAATTACAGCCAGCTGTATTATTCTCCAAAACACTCTGGTGTTTCAAAGAAAATATACTTTGCAGATCTGGCCAGTGACCATACTAGTCCGGCTCTGACCCCCAAATGACAGTATACTAGTCCGGCTCTGACCCCCAAATGACAGTATACTAGTCCGGCTCTGACCCCAAATATCACAGTATACTAGTCCGGCTCTGACCCCAAATATCACAGTATACTAGTCCGGCTCTGACCCCCAAATATCACAGTATACTAGTCCGGCTCTGACCCCCAAATATCACAGTATACTAGTCCGGCTCTGACCCCCAATTATCACAGTATACTAGTCCGGCTCTGACCCCCAAATATGACAGTATACTAGTCCGGCTCTGACCCCCAAATATGACAGTATACTAGTCCGGCTCTGACCCCCAAATATGACAGTATACTAGTCCGGCTCTGACCCCCAAATATGACAGTATACTAGTCCGGCTCTGACCCCCAAATATGACAGTATACTAGTCCGGCTCTGACCCCCAAATATGACAGTATACTAGTCCGGCTCTGACCCCCAAATATGACAGTATACTAGTCCGGCTCTGACCCCCAAATATGACAGTATACTAGTCCGGCTCTGACCCCCAAATGACAGTATACTAGTCCGGCTCTGACCCCCAAATGACAGTATACTAGTCCGGCTCTGACCCCAAATATGACAGTATACTAGTCCGGCTCTGACCCACAAATATGACAGTATACTAGTCCGGCTCTGACCCACAAATATGACAGTATACTAGTCCGACTCTGACCCCCAAATGACAGTATACTAGTCCGGCTCTGACCCCAAATATGACAGTATACTAGTCCGGCTCTGACCCACAAATATGACAGTATAGTAGTCCGGCTCTGACCCACAAATATGACAGTATAGTAGTCCGGCTCTGACCCACAAATATGACAGTATACTAGTCCGGCTCTGACCCCCAAATATGACAGTATACTAGTCCGACTCTGACCCCCAAATGACAGTATACTAGTCCGGCTCTGACCCCAAATATGACAGTATACTAGTCCGGCTCTGACCCACAAATATGACAGTATAGTAGTCCGGCTCTGACCCACAAATATGACAGTATAGTAGTCCGGCTCTGACCCACAAATATGACAGTATACTAGTCCGGCTCTGACCCCCAAATATGACAGTATACTAGTCCGGCTCTGACCCCCAAATATGACAGTATACTAGTCCGGCTCTGACCCCCAAATATGACAGTATACTAGTCCGGCTCTGACCCCCAAATATGACAGTATACTAGTCCGGCTCTGACCCCCAAATATGACAGTATACTAGTCCGACTCTGACCCCCAAATGACAGTATACTAGTCCGGCTCTGACCCCAAATATGACAGTATACTAGTCCGGCTCTGACCCACAAATATGACAGTATACTAGTCCGGCTCTGACCCACAAATATGACAGTATACTAGTCCGACTCTGACCCCCAAATGACAGTATACTAGTCCGGCTCTGACCCCAAATATGACAGTATACTAGTCCGGCTCTGACCCACAAATATGACAGTATAGTAGTCCGGCTCTGACCCACAAATATGACAGTATAGTAGTCCGGCTCTGACCCACAAATATGACAGTATACTAGTCCGGCTCTGACCCCCAAATATGACAGTATACTAGTCCGGCTCTGACCCCCAAATATGACAGTATACTAGTCCGGCTCTGACCCCCAAATATGACAGTATACTAGTCCGGCTCTGACCCCCAAATATGACAGTATACTAGTCCGGCTCTGACCCCCAAATATGACAGTATACTAGTCCGGCTCTGACCCCCAAATGACAGTATACTAGTCCGGCTCTGACCCCCAAATGACAGTATACTAGTCCGGCTCTGACCCCCAAATGACAGTATACTAGTCCGGCTCTGACCCCCAAATGACAGTATACTAGTCCGGCTCTGACCCCCAAATGACAGTATACTAGTCCGGCTCTGACCCCAAATATCACAGTATACTAATCCGGCTCTGACCCACAAATATGACAGTATACTAGTCCGGCTCTGACCCCCAAATATGACAGTATACTAGTCCGGCTCTGACCCACAAATATGACAGTATACTAGTCCGACTCTGACCCCCAAATGACAGTATACTAGTCCGGCTCTGACCCCAAATATGACAGTATACTAGTCCGGCTCTGACCCACAAATATGACAGTATAGTAGTCCGGCTCTGACCCACAAATATGACAGTATAGTAGTCCGGCTCTGACCCACAAATATGACAGTATACTAGTCCGGCTCTGACCCACAAATATGACAGTATACTAGTCCGGCTCTGACCCCCAAATGACAGTATACTAGTCCGGCTCTGACCCCCAAATGACAGTATACTAGTCCGGCTCTGACCCCCAAATGACAGTATACTAGTCCAGCTCTGACCCCCAAATGACAGTATACTAGTCCGGCTCTGACCCCAAATATGACAGTATACTAGTCCGGCTCTGACCCCCAAATATGACAGTATACTAGTCCGGCTCTGACCCCCAAATATGACAGTATACTAGTCCGGCTCTGACCCCCAAATATGACAGTATACTAGTCCGGCTCTGACCCCCAAATATGACAGTATACTAGTCCGGCTCTGACCCCCATATATGACAGTATACTAGTCCGGTTCTGACCCCCAAATATGACAGTATACTAGTCCGGCTCTGACCCCCAAATATGACAGTATACTAGTCCGGCTCTGACCCCCAAATATGACAGTATACTAGTCCGGCTCTGACCCCCAAATATGACAGTATACTAGTCCGGCTCTGACCCCCAAATATCACAGTATACTAGTCCGGCTCTGACCCCCAAATATCACAGTATACTAGTCCGGCTCTGACCCCCAAATATCACAGTATACTAGTCCGGCTCTGACCCCCAAATATCACAGTATACTAGTCCGGCTCTGACCCCCAATTATCACAGTATACTAGTCCGGCTCTGACCCCCAAATATGACAGTATACTAGTCCGGCTCTGACCCCCAAATATGACAGTATACTAGTCCGGCTCTGACCCCCAAATATGACAGTATACTAGTCCGGATCTGACCCCCAAATATGACAGTATACTAGTCCGGCTCTGACCCCCAAATGACAGTATACTAGTCCGGCTCTGACCCCCAAATGACAGTATACTAGTCCGGCTCTGACCCCAAATATCACAGTATACTAGTCCGGCTCTGACCCACAAATATGACAGTATACTAGTCCGGCTCTGACCCACAAATATGACAGTATACTAGTCCGACTCTGACCCCCAAATGACAGTATACTAGTCCGGCTCTGACCCCAAATATGACAGTATACTAGTCCGGCTCTGACCCACAAATATGACAGTATAGTAGTCCGGCTCTGACCCACAAATATGACAGTATACTAGTCCGGCTCTGACCCACAAATATGACAGTATACTAGTCCGGCTCTGACCCCCAAATGACAGTATACTAGTCCGGCTCTGACCCCCAAATATGACAGTATACTAGTCCAGCTCTGACCCCAAATGACAGTATACTAGTCCGGCTCTGACCCCAAATGACAGTATACTAGTCCGGCTCTGACCCCAAATGACAGTATACTAGTCCGGCTCTGACCCCCAAATGACAGTATACTAGTCCGGCTCTGACCCCCAAATGACAGTATACTAGTCTGGCTCTGACCCCCAAATGACAGTATACTAGTCCGGCTCTGACCCCCAAATGACAGTATACTAGTCCGGCTCTGACCCCCAAATGACAGTATACTAGTCTGGCTCTGACCCCGGTCAGCTCTTCTTAGTGCTCCTAGATGTGAGTGACAGAGAGAGACCTGTCACCTACATCCAGCAGTGCTGAGAGGAGCTGACCGGGGGCAGAGACCGACTAATATGGTCTCTGGCTATGGTCCTCAGCTGTAACTAAAAGTATAATTTTCTCTGAAACGTCCAAGTGTTTCAGAGAATTTGATATCTGGCTGCAATCATGCAGCTGGTTACGATTCATGCGGCCCGGGGTTTGGGCAGCATGAATTGCCTGACAGTTTCCCTTTATAAAAAAAAACATATTCGGCAGCAAATTGTCCTGTGTAACCAATATGTGTGGCTGAGAACAATGCACACTAAACTATCTAGATCTGATCGTTCTGTGCTCATAAGAAGTGCAGATCAGCAGTCCTTTAAGTGACAGGTCACCAAGTGTAAGCCCACCTTTATTGTAGCCCGTATAGTCTGTGTTTATACATGAAGCTCGGAGCAGGATTTTATCACTGGTCTCACAATGACAATTTCTTTTCCTTCACCTCAGGGAATCTCCTGTCGACTGCAGTGTGAACAAATGCAGTAAACTTATCGGATCTGAGAACAATGGAATGACTTACAATAGCTATATGGATGAAAAAAACATTCCTCCGCCCAACATGACCACCAACGAGAGGAGAGTCATTGTGCCAGCAGGTATCTCCACCTATTTCTCTACTCACATCACCAGATATAATAATACAGTATAGTATTCCAGTGCGAGCGGAGAGGTGTACCGTAGTGATAATTATCAGGATCCCTCTATATTAGCAGCAAAGTGCGTCTCTCGCTCTGGAGGACGGCTGACTTCTATGTATTACATAGACACCAAGAGATACTTCAATAACCCTGCAAGGATAATGTACTTGTCTGTGTTCATATGGCATTTTCTGGTTAAGAGACTTTTACTTTGTATTTACCTAAAGGATCATTTATAGGAATTAAGACATTTTGATACCTAGTAGCAATTTCATGAGGTTCCATCAAAGTGCAGAAATCGTTACCTGAAGTTTCCTTCTACTTCCCCCTGCAGATCCTACCTTGTGGAGTCATGACCACGTGCGGCAATGGCTAGACTGGGCGATCAAGGAGTATGGACTCATAGACATTGATTCATCCTTATTTCAGAATATGGATGGCAAGGATCTCTGTAAAATGACAAAGGAGGATTTCCAGCGGAGCACATCTCTCTACAACACAGAAGTCTTACTTTCTCATCTCAGCTACCTCAGGGAAAGTAAGTGTCAGCTCAGTAATGAGGGGCTCAGGTTCCCTCTGTATAAATATGGAGTGATGTTATACACCATACATATAGACATGTCCCACAGTCACAGGGACCGTGATAGTTATGTAGGTGGTCATATCTAAGAGCTCGTCTCTTTTTAGTAAGGGTATGCGCCTACGATCCGCTTTGAACACAGGATACTTCATGCTACGTCCAGGTGAATCTGCATGTGTGCATTGAACCATGTGGATTCACCGCATTTAATACATTGCAGTGATCTAATTTCTCTTGCGGAGACTAGTGACTCTGCACTAGTGACTCCGCAAGAGAAATTGACATGCTGCGGTCTTGAAAGACGCACCGCATGTCAGATCTGCAGACTCATAGTGGACATGGGATTTCTACAAATCCCATCCACTATGCTGTAACGTCTGGCCGCTGCGGGTCTGATGCGGCATAACACGCAGGGTCAAACCCGCAGCAGCTCCTGACCCTCTGCACATACCCTAATAGTATGAACTTGGAAGACCTAAAACATGTTTCAGTTGCCTAAAGGACTACTATCAACAGTAGCTGCTGATTTGGAGACTTGCATGTTTGTTATGATCATTACATGGAGAGAGATTCTGCGGCTTTCACTTACTGATAGCCGAGCGTTCCTAAATGGACTTTTAGAAGCAGACTTTTCAAATGAAGCTGCAAATGCGCATGATCAACTATACCTAAAGCTTGACTGTCGCTTAGACTATTAACTATAGTTCTCATAATCATGGGACCCTATGGATCACCAAATACTGATTATATGCCAACAGTTTTCACATAGTTCATTTGGAAATAAGAGCATCAATAGCAAAAAGGAATGCTGCTGTTGACGGACCTTGTCTGTATCATCTTCTCAATATAAATTCATATTCTTCAGTTTTTCCTGAATTGTTATTCATTTTAATAATGTGACCTTGCCGTGTGCATATACTATACATATACTTGTCGCCATCCCTCTTCTTGTAGCAAACGTTACAGTTGTGCACTTTACTGACCCACATCCGCAGAGCAGGAAATAACTGTGTCTGCGCTCCGCTCATGGGACAAAGCAGACATCTGTATCCCATGTGCCACAGGTCTCCGCCACTGCTCAACCACCAACGACCCCTGACCCGCTGCTCACTGGGGTCACCATGTACGGGCCGCAGTGGCTGCTGGCATTTTGTGCACAGATTAACCCTCATGGTGATAAATCACAATTGTCTGCAAATATTTTATTTGCTACAACCATGGCTATAACTCATCTCCCCATTAGTATTATGCTGGCAAGTAATGGTGACTACATCATGTTTGGGGGGTATAATATCCCATATATGATATAGAGGTCTTGTGAAAGCACCGTTTTATATGGAGATCTGCATTTTGATATACTATAGTCTATAGGACTGAAAGTAGATGCAGACGCGAATGTAATGAATGGTTGCTTGCATTTCTAGGACTTGCACTATTTTGCCGCTCAAGCTTTTAGGTCTTCACATAAACAGGCAAGACTTAGAAGAGCCTTGTATTTTACAGTACAGAAAGCATCCCCCTTCTCTGGGGTTGTAGCAGGAGGAGGATTGCTGGCTGCATTTCACATAGCAATTGCTTCCAGATTTTAGGACATGAAATAGTTGCATGAACCAAGGTCCTCATGGGAGGTAAAGCTGTCAATCACGTAAGGCTTGTTGGGACTGACACATGGTAGGGATGCATGTCCCTATTGTCATCAGCTTCACTTTTCGACACGACACTAGTCATGGCCATCACGGTTTAGCTGAGTATTCGCATAAATCAGTAGCCACATTCAAATATTATTCAGCTTAGTTTATAGAAAAGAATAGAACTTTAAGTTTTTCTTATTAAAAATTAAGTCTGCTGTGTGGCTTTTTTAAAAAAATTGGGAGTCCTAAGTGGTTTTCAATTGAAAGGGTAAAAACCCCTTCCATATTTAACTCCGCCATCAGGTGTAACCCAATTTTTGAATGTGCTCGCTAGCGCCAACTGCTGGAGAGATTAGTGGTTACATGGAGACTCCCCTGTAATAAGAGCAGATTGTAATGAAGCTGACCCTGTGACTCTCAGTTGATAACGATGGCGGCTTCGTTCTAAGAAAGGACTGTCCAGAATAGTCACTTTAAATGTACAATAAATACAAACCTTCCTGTGTATGAAATGATTACGTTATTTACTCGGTATCATCACTGCCACCCTTTGTCATATCCCTTCATCTTAATGAACATATATGGTTTAAGTCTCCTAAATAAAAATGTAAAGAATGGGTTTATTCTGAGGTCCGGAGCAGTTTGGTGCAGTAGCAACTAAATTATTTCAATTAAACATATAGAAAGAAGCTGTGATACTTTTATTAATATTTATCTGTTTTATGACTATTGAGAGAAAATTAGAAAAAAAAAAATCACAAAGTAACGACAGCATTTTCAAGCAGGGCCATGCTCATCATCTACGATCATCCAGATGTAAATATATTACTATTCTGTAGTAACCGGCGCTCCTCTCCAGTGTTAACAGGTCCCTACGCTTCCTTTCAGGTAGTTCATCATTGGGCTATACTGCACCTTCACACACAGACCAGTCCTCGCGGGCAACACCGAAGGAGGGTAAGTAGCCAAACACTCTACCTGTTCTTAACATTTTGAACTTTTGTAGTTTATTAAAGAGTAATTTCCCTAGAAGTGTTCAGTTTTCGGATGCATCGGTATTGCTGCCCTGGATGGGTCTTTGGGCAGTTTTCAGTTGAATGCAGAAGTTCTGTGTCAAGTTTTTAGCTATTCCATATACTGTATGATCAGAACCCTCTCGATTTCAGGTAATAATTAATCATCGCATTCTGCACATTATTACCGTTTTCCTGAGATCTGTATAACTGCTTCATCTCTCACTGTACTGACTGAGATGATCAGAGCCGGTCGGTATGTGATGGGACCTGCTGGCTGCTGATGCAAAAGGTGCTGCTCATTTTCAGGATTGCCTGTTTAATTGGGTTACAATTAAAAGCTAAAATGATGAAGTGATCATTTTCCCCAAGAGATCATTATCACAATATCTTATCCGGCCAGCTCAGGAGTCCAGAAACAAATTACCACATACTGACTGGTACTAGCGTCAATCTCCTAGACTCTCCTGCTTGTTCAGTGTCTGCACAGAGCTCACTGGTAATCTGCTTTTTAGGAAGTGTTATCATCCTCAGAGTGACTATGCATACAATTTTATCAGTAGATCCTGTACTTCAGATTGTGACTGTGGATGCCCCTCTGTAGGATATGGGGTTTTCTTCCACCCTAGAATATATAAGGCTTTTTATTTAGGTCTTGTCCTCTGCACCTTTTGGGCATCTTTATATGAAGCTACAGCAGATGCTTCTCACAGTTTATATTGTGCACTGCAGATATATGGATGTATATGGACTTTATAATCCAGGGGTACTAGGTCATCAGCATTAGCGCAGAGGAGGCATTACTTGGGATCTGATGGGAGTGAACACATTTTTTTTTGTACCAGATTGATCACACGGTTTTTCTGCATCATTTTTTCCTTCCGGACAATCTTTAATGAATCTCGGTGTGGACTGACAAAACAGCTTTGTTAGTAAAAAGTAATGAGCCTCCAGCTCTGGAAGAGAGCGGAGACTGTGGTCGGGGAAGGGGGTGGTGAGATGACATCAGAAGACGTCTGGTTCAGGGGAGCAGGACAGGTCTCGGGGGAGCCCATAGAACTGAATTAATAGTGTTAGCTAACCCTGAGAAACAAAACTACCTCTATGAGGGACAGGAGAGGGACGGGAACTTTATTTCTAGAGGACTAAAAACTTTCAGACAATGCAAGAAAGTCTCTTTATAGGACCAATTCTGCAAAATATGCAAACAACTAAGAATGGCTGCTATAGAGAGCTACTCCTAAATAATTACTAGATGTCGCATACATTGGCCAGAGTCATTGTGCCCGCCTAGGACCTTGTCATTTAGCCTGAATCTGAAGGAAAGTTCAGCACTGAAAACAGGCAATGATCCCCCTGAGAGCAGAGCATAACTGGAGCAGATGGACCAGGGAATGAGGGGGGTTCTCCAGAACATGCTGGGGTTTTATGGTCGGTCACATGAGTCTTTGATATTCTAAATGGGATTCTGCAATAAAATTGTGTTACTTAATAAATAGCAGATACAACGGCAGAGACATTACAGCACCAGTGCACAGGTAGAGGATTTACGCCCAGTTCATGTACAGCAATGATTTACATCTGAGATGACACTTCATACAACCTCTTTTTTTCCCCTGTGATATTCTAGAATTCTTCTTTTCTTATGATCGGACCTTTTTGTATGAAGCGCTACCGTCCGCAACCTCCTTTCATCTTGGTCGATTCCTAAAAATAAATCGTTTTAGTCACGGAGCAATTCGTGCTCGCTGTTATTTTAAAACGTGAAAATTTATAACTATAAATGACGATAAAAACCTCTGGTATCAGAGAGGTCTAAAAGTACTCTACATTTCTAGAAGCCCCATAGACCGTAAATGAAGGGGTGGTACGCATGCCCCATTCTAGGAATCGGTCAGGGTCCCAGCAGTCAGACACATGTCAATCACAAAGCAATGGTTGGTTGGGGGGGTGTACCCGCTATTGCATTTCATAGAAGATATAATTAAGGGAAACCACTAAAATCTATACTATGGGTATGATATTGTAGGGGATAAGTCCCCTACATACCTGTATAAATGGTTTAATTAGCGTTTTGGCAGTGACAGACTCCCTTTTAAGTGAAAGAAGCATCAGTGTGACTCTTAATTATATACATAGTGGTGGTCCACGCGCAAGTATAGTTTTGTACATAATAACTGGAATTTAATGATACATTGTAAAATGTTAGAGTTCATACTTAATGCCTGACTCCATGCCATCTCTGTGTGCTGCATGTTCAGGGCTCAGTGGGCATCCTCTCTGAAGCTGCTTCCTTCCACTCAACCTCTACCATAAATGCTCCAGCATCCATCTCTGCCTTTACCTCACATTATGATACATGGTAGTAATGCAAGAGGAAAATGCAGCCTAGACGTCTCATTAGGGCACAGACCTGCCCAGAATGTGGATAGCATGATGTAGGGAAATCACACATCATTGCAGGTTCACACGACACAGTGTTTGCTTTTAGTCTGTAACCAAGCTAAATGGTGCTTGGGAGAAACATTACACTAAGGAGCTGGAGTATAAGAAGATGATAAGAGGCGATACAAATACAGAGGACTGAGAAACTAACTATCAGAGCTGTAACTGGGGTCACTGTGCCAAGAGGTCACTACATGGCTTACAACTGACTGTATGGTGGCAGGGGTCTCCCACCTCACTGCATGGTGGCAGGGGTCTCTCACCTCACTGTATGGTGGCAAGGAATCCCCCACCTCACTGTATGGTGGCAGGAGGTCTCTCACCTCACTGTATGGTGGCAGGGGTCTCCCACCTCACTGCATGGTGGCAGGGGTCTCCCACCTCACTGCATGGTGGCAGGGGTCTCTCACCTCACTGTATGGTGGCAAGGAATCCCCCACCTCACTGTATGGTGGCAGGAGGTCTCTCACCTCACTGTATGGTGGCAGGGGTCTCCCACCTCACTGCATGGTGGCAGGGGTCTCCCATCTCACTGTATGGTGGCAAGGAATCCCCCACCTCACTGCATGGTGGCAAGGAATCTCCCACCTCACTGTATGGCGGCAAGGAGTCCCCCACCTCACTGTATGGTGGCAAGGAATCCCCCCACCTCACTGTATGGTGGCAGGGGTCTCCCACCTCACTGTATGGTGGCAAGGAATCCCCCACCTCACTGCATGGTGGCAAGGAATCCCCCCACCTCACTGTATGGTGGCAGGGGTCTCCCACCTCACGGTATTGTGGCAAGGAATCCCCCACCTCACTGTATGGTGGCAAGGAATCCCCCACCTCACTGTATGGTGGCAAGGAATCCCCCACCTCACTGTATGGTAGCAAGGAATCCCCCACCTCACTGTATGGTGGCAAGGAATCCCCCACCTCACTGTATGGTGGCAGGGGTCTCCCACCTCACTGTATGGTGGCAGGGGTCTCCCACCTCACTGTATGGTGGCAGGGGTCTCCCACCTCACTGTATGGTGGCAAGAAATCTCCCACCTCACTGCATGGTGGCAAGGAATCCCCCACCTCACTGTATGGTGGCAAGGAATCCCCCACCTCACTGTATGGTGGCAGGGGTCTCCCACCTCACTGTATGGTGGCAAGGAATCCCCCACCTCACTGTATAGTGGCAGGGGTCTCCCTCCTCACTGTATGGTGGCAGGGGTCTCCCACCTCACAGTATGGTGGCAGGGGTCTCCCACTTCACTGTATGGTGGCAGGGGTCTCCCACCTCACTGTATGGTGGCGGGAGGTTTCTCACCTCACTGTATGGTGGCAGGGGTCTCCCACCTCACTGTATGGTGGCAGGGGTCTCCCCCCTCACTGTATGGTGGTGGGAGGTTTCTCACCTCACTGTATGGTGGCAGGGGTCTCCCTCCTCACTGTATGGTGGTGGTAGGTTTCTCACCTCACTGTATGGTGGCAGGGGTCTCCCACCTCACTGCATGGTGGCGGGAGGTTTCTCACCTCACTGTATGGTGGTGGGAGGTTTCTCACCTCACTGTATGGTGGCAGGGGTCTCCCACCTCACTGTATGGTGGTGGTAGGTTTCTCACCTCACTGTATGGTGGTGGTAGGTTTCTCACCTCACTGTATGGTGGTGGGAGGTTTCTCACCTCACTGTATGGTGGCAGGGGTCTCCCACCTCACTGTATGGTGGTGGTAGGTTTCTCACCTCACTGTGTAGTGGCGGGAGGTTTCTCACCTCACTGTATGGTGGTGGTAGGTTTCTCACCTCACTGTATGGTGGTGGTAGGTTTCTCACCTCACTGTATGGTGGTGGTAGGTTTCTCACCTCACTGTGTAGTGGCAGGGCAGTTCATAACCGAGTGTATGATAGCAGAAAATCTTCAGTCTGTAAGGTACACGGGGGTCTTAGAACTGATTGTATGGTTTATAACTGCTATTCACTTTCTGCCCACCTCTACTGCATTTATTTCACCATGTTAATAGTATAGTACTGTTGCTGAGCATGGTACAATTAGAGCTCATCATAATCTGTAGACAGCCCTGAGAAGGGCTTATCATTACATATAGTAGAAATCACACTAGGCCTCATTGCAGGTGCAGCTTTTGTGCATCACATAATAGGCTTGTGAGCTGAAGTGTCTGTCCTCTCCATCTCTCCCGTGCTGCCTCTGTACCTGGGTGAGCGCAGCGCTCACTCGCTCAATCAAGGTGCATTAGCGAGACAAAAGCTCATCAGTCAGCGTTTTCTCCGGACCAGACTTTGATGGCAACCGACAAAAGGTCCCTTTAGAGTGGTCACATTAGACCTCAAAAACATACACATAGAAGCGCAGGCTACGCTTTTGTCTCTGGATGTCTCAGCCCTTATCCCCCAGATATGCTTCTGTCTCCCCTCCATTATGGACCTGTACGCCTCTCCTGTTTTGCATTGACAGGTGCTGAGTGATCGGGCAAATTCAGCTGATAAATAAACTGATGATGGAGTTTGTATTCTGTAAAGAGGGTTAAGAAAACTGATCCATTAACGACAGATAACTGGCACCTGCACATGAGAAAAAAGGAACCAAAAAACCACAATCAGGGCGCATTTATCATTTACTTTGCACCTTAATTTGGTGGGAATTTCACGTTAAACAGTCACATCAAAAATTGTGCTCCCCTCCCCCCCCAAAAAAGGCCATCATTTATCAGACAAAATATCAAAAAGGTGCAAAGATTCAATCAAAAATACAGCAATTTATTAGGAGGTGCATGCCTAAATTAAAAGGTAATTCTCACCAGCGGTCCCTTCTAATTTATGGTGCACAATAAAGAAATAATAATAATGCATCAACTAGTGTAAAAAGTATCTGTCCTGACTATCCTTATTAATAAAAGTGTCGAGGTAATAATGAAAAGTTCCCGATTCCACACATCTTAACGTGGGATCACATGGCGCCTATTTGACGTGGATTTTTCAGACAAATGTGGAAAAGGAGTAAAAAAATGAAATGCATTTTTTACATTGTGTGTTTTTTCTGTGTGTTTTTTCTGCTTTGTTACTCACTTTCTTTTTAATGCAATGACAAATTTGGCAAGCATTGACATAATGCTTTTTTTTCCTGCATGGACCCATGTGCACTACGGGAATATTTTCTCATTGAAATGATGAGGAACCTTTTTTAAAGCAAAATTGAAAAAAGTCCTTTGATAGAGAGTTTGCACAAAAAAAACCACTATGAAAGATACCATAGGGAGATTATACTCTGCGTAGCACAAAGAGAGCTTGTAAAGCCTTCAGAAGAGTATGGAGAACCCGGACTCGCAACACTACATGAGATTGCAGAATTTTCTTTGAGGCCGTCGCACAGCGGTTAGCATCCAGTATTGATGGTGCCGGGACTCTCATACTCACAAAATGGAAGCAAAATAGTTCAAAACAGTGAAAACTCAATAGTGTTATTGGCTGAGAAAACGTTAAAAGTTAAAATAACCCTTGTATCAGGACCAGCGGTCGGACCCCCAGCGATCATCAAGTTATTTCCTATCCCATAGATAGAATATCCCTTTAAATAAAAGTGTCTTCCTATAATACTTTATAGCCAGCACCCAATCTGCAGAATTTCACACCGTCCTAGCCGCGCAATCACTTACACAACATAGAAACGCAAGTCACGATTACTATGAGACCTGCCACCGAAGGCTTACAATATCTGACCCTGCCGGCAATGAACGCGCTCCATGATCCACAGAACTGGCTCACAGACACCCTATGTGTAAGAGCAGAAGGAAAAAGTGAGGTCACGGTATACAGTCATCGGAGATGTTATTTTTACCCTGGAAATAACACTCTTCACAGGAGTTTGCATTCCGCGGGCCGCTATTTGCGCTGTACCTGCTTTATCAATATCCTGAGGTTTGGCAGACTCGTCTATGGGTGGGTGGAATCACTACTTTCGGTAATGTACATTTTTGCCTGATGCTTCATAGCAGATTCCACGGTTTACAGATTGAGGCCAAAGAGCCCCCGATGTACTAGATGCGTGGAGAGAGACTTATTGTCACCAAGAAACTCTTAAAATTGAAGTGTCCAAAAATTAAACCCTTATGGATTCAAATATTCGATCTTATAAAAGTAATTTCTCATAATAAAGTAACTATATCTCCACAGTTAGTTTTGCTTTCCATAGGAATAGAAAAAAAAAATCATCGAACCTTCGTTTAGATCTTTAATAATACATATCTTTTTTGGTTGTAAAGAACGCTATTGCTTTACATTGGAAAAGTAACGAAACTCCTCTTTTCTCAGACATTCTAGAGAAGATCAATCTTCACCGAATCTAGGATTATAAATTTCCTATAGCAAATAACTGTTTTAATAGATACACTAAAAAATGGGACCGTTGGCTGGAAATATCCCAATAGTCAATTAAGTTCTTTTATATTTACTTTAAACCTTGATAGGTTAGGTTAATCTGATTACTCAAATTATTTTGCACAAATTGATTTTTAACTTATATCTGTCCTTAACCAACTGCTGATTTGTAATATGATATATGTTGATCCTGTATTCTAAATTCTTCTAACGCTTGTTAGTATGTTACTGTTCCCTTCCCTTTTCATTTCCTTGTCCCTTTCCTCTCTTTTCCAATGATTTAAAAATTGTTAATAAAATTACTGAAACACAAGAAACTCTTAAATTGTATATCCCAGGACTATCAGAATATAGAAGCTTTGTTCTCATCAACTGTTACACATAACACAATTAGCGTAAGGTTGATTTCCATTTTTAAAAGAACAGACTGGGCTGAAACTAGTAGCGGCCACATTATAGCGGCTTTACATCAGGGAGTTCCTCTGAGAAGGTTCATCTTTAACGGATGCAAAAATGGAAAGCGATGAGTGAATGTAGCCAAAAAGTAAAGATCTGTACAGATGTGAGCCACGAACCACACATAGACCCATTATAACCTATGTATACACAGATGTGAGCCACGAACCACACATAGACCCGTTATAGCCTATGTATACACAGATGTGAGCCACGAACCACACATAGACCCATTATAGCCTATGTATACACAGATGTGAGCCACGAACCACATAGACCCATTATAGCCTATGTATACACAGATGTGAGCCACGAACCACACATAGACCCATTATAGCCTATGTATACACAGATGTGAGCCACGAACCACACATAGACCCATTATAGCCTATGTATACACAGATGTGAGCCACGAACCACACATAGACCCATTATAGCCTATGTATACAGCAGATGTGAGCCACGAACCACACATAGACCCATTATAGCCTATGTATACACAGATGTGAGCCACGAACCACACATAGACCCATTATAGCCTATGTATACACAGATGTGAGCCACGAACCACACATAGACCCATTATAGCCTATGTATACACAGATGTGAGCCACGAACCACACATAGACCCATTATAGCCTATGTATACACAGATGTGAGCCACGAACCACACATAGACCCATTATAGCCTATGTATACACAGATGTGAGCCACGAACCACACATAGACCCATTATAGCCTATGTATACACAGATGTGAGCCACGAACCACACATAGACCCATTATAGCCTATGCATACACAGATGTGAGCCACGAACCACACATAGACCCATTATAGCCTATGTATACACAGATGTGAGCCACGAACCACACATAGACCCATTATAGCCTATGTATACACAGATGTGAGCCACGAACCACACATAGATCCATTATAGCCTATGTATACACAGATGTGAGCCACGAACCACACATAGACCCATTATAACCTATGTATACACAGATGTGAGCCACGAACCACACATAGACCCGTTATAGCCTATGTATACACAGATGTGAGCCACGAACCACACATAGACCCATTATAGCCTATGTATACACAGATGTGAGCCATGAACCACACATAGACCCATTATAGCCTATGTATACACAGATGTGAGCCACGAACCACACATAGACCCATTATAGCCTATGTATACAGCAGATGTGAGCCACAAACCACACATAGACCCATTATAACCTATGTATACACAGATGTGAGCCACGAACCACATATAGACCCATTATAGCCTATGTATACACAGATGTGAGCCACGAACCACACATAGACCCATTATAGCCTATGTATACACAGATGTGAGCCACGAACCACACATAGACCCATTATAGCCTATGTATACACAGATGTGAGCCACGAACCACATAGACCCATTATAGCCTATGTATACACAGATGTGAGCCACGAACCACACATAGACCCATTATAGCCTATGTATACAGCAGATGTGAGCCACGAACCACACATAGACCCATTATAGCCTATGTATACACAGATGTGAGCCACGAACCACACATAGACCCATTATAGCCTATGTATACACAGATGTGAGCCACGAACCACACATAGACCCATTATAGCCTATGTATACACAGATGTGAGCCACGAACCACACATAGACCCATTATAGCCTATGTATACACAGATGTGAGCCACGAACCACACATAGACCCATTATAGCCTATGTATACACAGATGTGAGCCACGAACCACACATAGACCCATTATAGCCTATGTATACACAGATGTGAGCCACGAACCACACATAGACCCATTATAGCCTATGCATACACAGATGTGAGCCACGAACCACACATAGACCCATTATAGCCTATGTATACACAGATGTGAGCCACGAACCACACATAGACCCATTATAGCCTATGTATACACAGATGTGAGCCACGAACCACACATAGATCCATTATAGCCTATGTATACACAGATGTGAGCCACGAACCACACATAGACCCATTATAACCTATGTATACACAGATGTGAGCCACGAACCACACATAGACCCGTTATAGCCTATGTATACACAGATGTGAGCCACGAACCACACATAGACCCATTATAGCCTATGTATACACAGATGTGAGCCATGAACCACACATAGACCCATTATAGCCTATGTATACACAGATGTGAGCCACGAACCACACATAGACCCATTATAGCCTATGTATACAGCAGATGTGAGCCACAAACCACACATAGACCCATTATAACCTATGTATACACAGATGTGAGCCACGAACCACATATAGACCCATTATAGCCTATGTATACACAGATGTGAGCCACGAACCACACATAGACCCATTATAGCCTATGTATACACAGATGTGAGCCACGAACCACACATAGACCCATTATAGCCTATGTATACAGCTGATTTTCCACAATAAGGAAAAAAAAACAAAAAACAAAACATGCGCTATTCTGATCCAATTTACAGAACAGTGGACAAGCACACGGAGCCAGTCATGTCCACAATTTGCAGACATTTGACTGTCTAAACTCGGCTTAAAAGGACAATCCATTTACCATCTTACCCAAATGATTATAGACCACAGGGTGTTGTGTCAGCTGTGAAAAGTCTATAGTACGTAGTCCTTAGGTGACATCATACTTGATATGTTCAGGCATGATGACATCACTGACACCCATTCCTAACTTGCAAGTTAATCAATCTCCTTTCGTTCAGGTTAGCTTCAGCCGCTCAGAATTTTAGACTTGTTCATGGTTTACAATTTTGGTTTTCATTCCACCCAAACATGAATGAACATATTTACTTTGGCATGACCCCCACCCTCCCTCTTATTGCACCCCATTATGACTTGATACAATGTTGCAATCGTCCCCCATCCCTTTTTCCGTATCCCTCTTCTTGTTTGCATAGTTTTTTCTCTCTCAATTTTAATTGTTTTCCTTTGAAATTCCACAGCTAATGTTTTGTCTGATTTCACTTGCTGACCCACCTCAGCGGCTGGCCACTGTGTTTTTTCACGGGAAGCTGAAAACAAAGACCGGTTGTGTTAAAGTTAGGGGGGAGGCAGGAAACTTAACTCACAAGGGACCCTCCCAGTTCTGCCTGTCCCAGAGTCCGACTCCAGCGTGTGGAATTAAATCTGACAGCCTGTCTGGGACACGTTCTAAGTAATGATTATCTATCCTTTTTTTCCAAGTAAAAGAACCATTATTTTATGAAGTGTATACCAATCTTACAGCTGGTTGGGTTTGATTCTCCATTCTTTAAAACAAATCCTGGATCAGCGATTGCCAGCAATCCAATAAATCTGCTCCAAGATCTCGTTTCATGAACTTTTGTTATATATATATATATATATATATATATATATATATATATATATATATATATATATATATATATTATATATATAAAAGTAGGGAACCCCCCTCCTCCGGTATTACAGAACCAGGACACCCGTTCATCATATGCACATTCAGGGCCAGATTAACAGATATAGGTACTGTGGTCCGAGTACTGTGAAGGATGGATGGACCGATCGCGGGTCTTGACATGACTCATATGACTATGAAGCTGTTCGGATGGGGTCAGGAGACCCCTGTCTGGTCTGGACATCATGGGTCGGCACTGAGGCTGTGAATGTTGAACGTGTGAAAATTGCTTTTTTTTTATTTTAACATTCAGTAATACATGGTTACATTTACTACAATTATATATAATCTTTGATGTTAATCACATGTACTTTCATTCCCATTATTTTAATGACCAAGAACGCACATTATATGAAATTACAGGCCTTATAAAAGATCTAGAACAAACTTCTTGCAGGCGTAGATACAGTCAAAAATTAATACAAAAATTGCTTCTAATTGCCAAATTCTCTGTTACGGACTATAAGACGCACCTAGGTTTTAGAGGAGGAAAATAGGCAAAAAAATTAAAGCAAAAAATGTGGTCATGATGTCCTGTTAAAGGGAAGGGGGTCTGCTGCTGACACGGTTATAGGGGTAATGTCCCCCAATTCTGTTAATATCCCCCATCCTGGTATATATGGTATCCTCCTTCCTGTTATACGTGGCCCCCATCCCCATCCTGATATGATATCCGCAGCGCAGGAGTGGGTTGTAGTGAATATTCATGGTCTCTGATAGAGGGCACACAGACCGCAGAGCTGCTGTAGGAGCCGTGCGGCGGGTACAGCGTGCGCGCTATTAAGGAGAGTGAATGGTCACTGCTCCCCCCGCACACAGTCCCGGCGTGGGGATCAGTGACTATTCCGGCACAGCATCTCACAGAGTGAGGACGCATGGCAGTGACGCCATGCGCGGTTCACACAGTGAGAACCCTGTCGGCAGCAGAGCAGGACGCAGCGGTGGTGCAGAGATGAGGTGAGTATAATTGTTTATTTTTTTGTGTGCAGCGTGATGGGGATCAGGGGGTGCCAAGCATACCAGGATGGAGGGATGAGGGGGGGTCATACATACCATGAAGAGGGATGAGGGGGACCATACATACCAGGAAGAGGGATGAAGGAGGCCATACATGCAAGGAGCCGCGCTGCAAGTACAGTGTGCGCGCTATTAAGGAAAATTAACATTCAATGCTCCCCACGCCCATGGGCACCCCCTACTTTCCTCCAAAATTTTGGAGGAAAAAAGTGCGTCTTATGGTCCAAAAAATAAGGTAAATGTTTGCAACAATGTATCAGACTAGACTTTAGACAGTTTAACTCAGTGGCCCCAACCTTTCTTACCTTGAAGCCACATTTAGCGTTGAGAGAGGGTTGGGAGCCACATCCAGAGCCCATAGAGCATTGACACGCAGTGCCTCCTCCCCCCCCCCCCCAGTAGTGACACACAAACTCCCCAATACCGGTATAATAACAGCCAAAGCTTTCCCACAGATGTCACACTGTAGCTACTCACAAAAAAAACCATCTGGATACCTGCTCGTCATACCAGTTTGTTAGACGTGGTGCTAATACACCAAGCTGGCACACAGCTGCGAGCCACATATCATGGACCCAGGACCCCTAGATCATAGAGGAATGAATACAATGCTAACAAAGCTCAGCTGTGCTAGGCCTGTACAGGCTTTTAGCATTGGTATCTAAGGGTAGGGACAGACAGAGTTCAGATCCCAAGTGCCGCAAAATTTTTCAATTATTATCAAACAATTATTTAATATTGCAGGCAAACTGCTTTTTTGCCGGAAAATCATTCGGCCATACCAATTAGCCTCATGGTTTTGTGGGTGAAACAGCTTCCCAAAGTCCCATATATATTCCAAAATCGAATAATTGCTTAATAGCCCGCTTCGTGTGGCCTTACCCCAAACAAGAGTTTTCTCATCCGCTGACAGCAAGCAGATGTGGAAATCCTGAATGTGAGCATCACAAAAGATTATTTACGCTTTTCCATTAAAAACTCTGACACCAAGTGATTGTGAATGAACACACAGGGGATAGGTTGCCCTATACATTTCAGAAAGGGTACATCTTAATATATACGGGTTTTGTTTCTGCCGAGATTTAAAATTCAAAGTGAAAACGAGGATTGGAGATTTTCTCTTTATTTATTATAGAATTACATCGCCCAACATATGGAAACAGTTCAGTGAGAGCTGGTTGTAAAACACAGAGGCTCCATTCATCTCCCCCTAACTAAAATATATTCTAGCGTTAGCAGAACAGTGGCTCTAAAGGGAACCACGCTCCTGCCAACAGTATGTCGCTTGCCCAATACAGGTTCTTGGGTGGCCTCGTGACGCAACCAGAAATTGGGCTACAGCTTACCAAATCACTAGAAGTGATAGTGTCGACATATCAGAAATAATAATTGGTGAATATATAATACTAAGCCAATGACCCTTGTTCACTGTGCACACAGCCGACGGCACGCGTCAAGAGTACGCCACGCGTCAAGAGAACGGCACGCGTCAAGACAGCACAAAATTTGTCTGCAATAAGTCAAACATCTATGTAAATTGAGCTTCTTCAATGTATGAAATGAGAAGTCCTGCAACTTTCTAACAGATTATTCATTTAAGACTGGCTTTTGGAACATCAGTCTAAATGATAGGCGTGTCATAATCAACCAATTCATGAAAGAAGCACACGGCAGTTAATGTATTAAGAGCATTTTATCAGTGGCATAAGCCTCCATGCGCCTCGCCAGGAATATTAGTAGCGTTTCTGGTATAAGGAATGCCACCACTAAATGAATTTGACGTGCCCGTCCTGGCCCTCACCAGCTTCACCCACTTTGATGGAGATTCCTCAAACAGTCGTGAAAACTCCAAGAGCCCCATATTTTGCTCAAAAATTTTTTGAGACTTGAAGGGTGTCTGAATGCCAGAATTCTGCCGTAAACACCATGATGAACCGCGCCTTTGTACTTTCATTTTTCGCCATTTCTAAGTTGTCTGCAGTGGAAAAATTCCAGCCTCCAAAATTAATTTGAGGATTATTCTTACAAAAATTGTTTTACCTGTGCTGATACACTGTAACCAGTTATCTATATAGAAGAGGCCATATGTACATCAGACGTGGTACTCTATAGGAAATCCTCAACTGCGAGAACTTAGCTCAAAACCAGTCTGCTCCATTATACATTTATAAAGGGGTTTTCTGGTGAAAACAAGCTTTCTCCTATCTACATGATAGATGATAACTTGTTTTCACTGGACTACCTCTTTAAGACTACGTTCACATGTCCAGTAGTTATTTCAGTTTTTAGATACGGTTTGGAATGACAAAAAATGGAAGTGAAATGCTGCACAGAAGCCATTCATTTCAATGAGAACTGAAATTTCCTAAAATGTATCCTGTTTGACAGCAATTTGTTTTTTAGATGGATCAAAAAAAACAAAACAAAGCCTGCCCCCCCCAAAAAAAAAACTAGATAGCAACAACAATTGAAGTCTATGGGAAATAAGCAAACTAAAAGTGCGCAGCAGTTATTGCTCAGTTTCTAACTGAATCAGTTGTCTTTTCGTTTTTTTTTTAATGCTGGATGTGCCACAACTGGACATGTGAACAGAGTCTAAGGAAGAAGTGTATGTTGGGAAGAGGTCTCAATCCAGTTACTTAGCAGAAAAAGGCTACAACAATCTTGAAGGGGACTACAAAGTGCTAGTAAAAACATAAAGCAAATAAATTGCAGACTTTTTTTTTCATGATTTACTGCTTTCAGCAAATATAGAATTTAATTGAAAAGCACAAGTTAACCCTGTCCAGTGAGTGCCCCATGGTAAGGGATATGTAGACACGATAACAGTTTTTCTTCGAAAAAGCACATATAAAGTGCTAAAAAGTAGTAACATATGCACTGCAATGTCGAAAGGACTTGCTGAGCATACGTGGAGTATTTTTAAGCTTCTTATAAAACATTCTTCAGGTGACTTGTATTTGATAGTTCAATGGTGTGTATATATTATATAGAAAAATACGCCAATGAAGAGGTTTCAAAAATTCAATGGGTACATCAGCATCTAGATGCCATGAGAGCACATCCATTTACATGTTTTTTTTGTCAATTATGGCATTATTATATAATAACCCTGGATATTACATGCAATAAGTGTCAGATAAAAGTCTGCAGTTTGTGGTGGCTGTGGCTTTACAGAATAGTAATCTCTCCCACAAGCCCATTGCTCAGTTCTGCATTATACCCTACATCTATGAAATATTCAGGCTGTCATCTATCTCATTCAGGCTGAAGAGAGACTTTTACTTTAAAATTTACAAATGTGTTATATACCCGAGCAGGCATCTTCATCACTTTTCAACACCTCCAGGATGAAAAGTATTTTACTGTTCAAACATCCCCCCATCCAAAATAAATAATATGTTCCAAATAATACAAATCAGATAAGCAGCGAGTTTAGGTTCAGGACTTCCAATAAGAAAGAAGCTAAAATGTAGCGCCATCTATTGGTCATAAACCGTACTGACTCAACCCTCGCCTATGACAAAAGGGGCCTCAAAACAAGAAGGACCGCTCTGGTGCGGACCGCCGTATTTCAAAACATATCTCTTGGAAGCGTAATGTTACACATTTGCAGGAATTAGAAACAGATGACGAGAGATCTGAAATGTTCATTTCTGTTAATGGAACACGTAATGTTTCCGGGGAGACGTAAAATCCCACATCTCTTCTGTGCGCGGCACGTTCCTCCATTGCAGACACTAGAAGCTGACTTTTCCACCGAGTTTGGCTGCCTTCCCTGGCTGTGTCAGGCTAAAACTTTATTTTCTTAAAACGCTCACTATTTACGTGGGTGGTGTCTGAGTCCTTGGCATCGCATCTCCAGTCTACTCTGGCAATTTTCCGTCCCCATTAACTAACTCATTTCTGGATAAAAGAGACTATTGTGGCAACCAGACATAATTTAAAGACATTAGTCTATGTCATCAGTCCCCAGCCAAGGAGAAACATACAGTCTGGTCACCAGAAGGACGCAGCTCTCGTTCAGTCTTACACGGTGGTGAGAAAGTGATGAAAAAGACCGGGGATCCTTCCATCAGGTTACAGTAAAGTCTGAGGTTCTCATTTAAAATTCACAAAGTTCATCATTTAGTAATACATTAGCCTTTTGCAACTTTTATCTTTATTACTCGCTCATATGTCTTGATTTAAAAGAACCTGAAAGAAGTCAGAGACTGGGTTGCATATTGGGGGGTCTCAAAATAAATAAAATGTTGGAAAAGAGATTGTAGATTGGAACTTACTACAACATTTTTAACTTTAGGTAATAAGTAACAAATGCAAAAACTAATTTTCTACACTTCAAGGAAGCCCAACGTCTTGACATGGTGAGGGACAAGGACATGAAGGAAGCTCTCCAGACCCTGGATAGTGCAGGCTTTTATATATTTGCAATTTTTCCCATATTTGTGTATTATGCAGCTACATTTTAATTCAACTAGGACTTCATAAGATGTTTATTTTCTTGTCCTTTCTATTCATGTTCTGAATTGTAAAGTGCTGCCGATTTATAAATGGAAATGATTATCCCTATTCCAAAAGCTTTAGATCGCTAATGAAAATTTGTAAAATCTATAATCTATATCTAAAGTCTGGAAAGCTTGCAACTTGTTACCATCTTTTCAGTTAGCCATTAAAAGGTATCAACCGCTGAGGACTCTCAAATCTAAATATTTTAAAATCTATAAAAATTATTTGTGTTCATTGGAAACATATAAAATGTTATCTATAAACACGGCCTAATCCAGCAAAGTCGTCTCATCATCATCATCATCATTTATCCCTCCCAACAGATCCTTCCTATGATGCTGTCCGGAGATCTGGGTGGGGAAATAACGTCAACTCTTCTGTCACGAAAAGTAAGTGAACCTCAAAATGGTATCATATTGATGACCCATCCTCGGGATAAGTACTGATTATGAGATTGGCGGGGATCCGGCACCCCGTCAACAAGTGAATAAGCGCTGATCCGCAGAATATGGCAGCAGTCACTAAACAATATATGAAGCTGTGGTGTTCCACTATGTACATTGCTTATGACGCGCCCCCTGGGCCGTGGAGTACCCGGTGCCAGGCCGGTAGATGCTGGGGGTCCGTGACCCAGGGCGGTCAATCTAAGGGGAATTTATATGTATAGGTTTTAATGTCCGACTACGCCACCTGTGGAAGGCGGCTAATGGAGGCCGCCGCTGCGGAACAATCCTCTGAAGCTGGTGGTTTTGCAGCAGTGATGGTACAACTCCCACAGGAAGAGTTAGCTTCAGGGCAGTGTGTGGATGATAGTGGTTGTACTGGGCGCCGTAGTGCAGGGAGTGATGGCGCGGCAAGAAACACAGAGACAAGGTGGTGCAGTCCCAGGGTCTTTACTCACAGTTATTGCAGTCCAGATTACAGGCGCCAAAGTAATCTCCCTCATTGTGCTGTGCTCACTCAGTAAGGGGTTCAGTCCACCCTCAGATATCTCTGGAGTACTTAGCAGGACCCCCTTCTGTGTCCTTTCTCTGGCCTTTTCCCTGCACCTCACACCTAGTGACTCCAATCCGGTACCCGCGGGCCTTGGCGGGCGACGTATGTTCCGTCCCCTGGGTCCTATATGGCTACCTTCTCGGTGAGACTGGCGTGGACTTGTGGCTACAGGACAAAGTTCTGCAGCCTCCGGTTTCTAGCTGAGACTTGCAATCTTCTACTAGTTGAGGGACTTTGTTCCCTTTGTGTGGCCTGACCCCTCCACCTCCCGGTAGATTCGGGCGTACGGGTGGCTTCCAGCACTGCCCGTACCCCTGGGATCCCTTCTGTTCCTGGAGCCTTCCTACTCCCTCTCCTCTCAGACTTGGGCCTCACTGTCCAGGTCCGCCTCCGGAGCAGAGCTCGTACAGAGCCTCTGCTCCTGTCACTTCTCCTCTCCTGACTGGCTTGTCTTCCTAAAATGGTTCCCTCTATTATACCACTTCCTTTCATGTGCTCCCCTGATCTACATCCTCCACCCACACCCACTACATGGTTCCCCCTTACTGTGGTTCCCCCGTACTCCAGCCAGGGATCAGGGACACTTGTGCTCTCCCGTAGGAGCAATCTCGCCCTGCCCTCTGAAATGTGGTGTAGTGGATGTGGTGTTAGGGTCCTGAGCTGTACTCCTTCCTTACCTGAGAGTGAGACACCACACCTCTGGGTGAGATGCAGTACCTCTGTGGCGACCGAACCCTCAGGGGCGCCACACTTATGTCCTGCCGCTGCCAGAGAAGATATCAGTTGATTGGTGGGAATGCTGGATTAAAGGGGTTTTCCAGGACTTTGACAATGATGATCTCATCATCTTGCCAACTCGCAACACCCACACCGATCATTTCATTGCATCACCCCCTACCTTCTTTACCAAGCACAGCTTCATCCATCTAGAGATGGGCCATCAATACCAAGCCCCGAACAAAAAGCATATAAATATAGAAGTACCTTGTGACTCCTGCACAGTTTAATTGTCTGATTTCTATGTTATGTCACAGGTCCCCCTGTTGGAGGCACCCAAAATGTGAACAAGACGGCAGAACAACAACGCCCTCAGCCAGGTAATCTCAAAGTAACATCCACATGCTCTTCCCATATATTCTGGACATACAACTACTTGTCATTGCGCTGAGGAGCTTCGGCCCAAACCTACGTAGTTTTATTGACCAACCTGAGGCCGGGCTTTGATGTTCCCATGGAAGTCAATAAGGGTATTCAGTAAGGGAAGCTTGAGACCGCAGCATTTACACCTGCTGGATTGGACGGATGTAATCGGGATATGATGCCAGTACACAGTCAGCTTCATTGTTAGCAGTATGACACATGTGCTGCGCATACTATGGACGCCTTTGCAGACCGCAGAAAGAACTTTTAAGGCACTTGCGGAGCTTCGAAAGCAAAAATCATCTAAAAGGTTTCCCTGAAAGGCGGGTCAATCATTAGGCTTATCCTTGCCTATCTGAAGGCAGCAAAAGAAGAGGGGCAAAAACCCTGAGCCAGTGCTTGGTCACCTACAGGGCTTCTTGCTGTAGTTTTGATAATGCATCTGCTGCAGCCTCTAATGTATGTAATCCTTAAGAAGTCCTCAAACACCCTTCAGTTAATTGATAGCAGGCTGCCTATGCCAAGTATATGCAGAAAACTGTCAATCGAGAACAGAGGTGGGCGAGAATGAGCTCACCATTGAGAGGACTAGCAGAGCTGCAGCGGATAAAACAGAGACTTCTGTTCTCAGGGTCTCTGTCCCTCCTTTATGTGGCTGTTAGATTGGGGAGCATAAGCAAGATGACAGACCCCTTTACAATGTTTCTGTCCACTACCAGACATAACTTAGCACATAGAAATAATCTGATGTTTCCTATGATGGTCACTTATTAGCGAGCCCACCGAACATGTTTCTAGAAGAATGGTTGGTGGTGTGCATTCATATATTTGTTCTTCCTTTTAGATCCCTATCAAATTCTGGGTCCCACAAGCAGCAGGCTGGCTAATCCAGGTGAGAATACATTAGTACCCACCCCAGTCAGTATTTACTAGATTATAAAATCTTCTCAGGTGTTATATGGTTCTCAAATGTTATCCGATAGTATAAAAAACACACAATAAATAAATAGGAAGTTCCTAAATAAAACATGACCACAAACTCACTAATTAGAATAATTACTTTGTTGCTCCTTTCTGTTTCTGATATAGTTACTGTAGCTTCCACTGCAGATCTATGGTGGAAACATGCGGCAGATTATGACAATATTACAATTATAAGAATCTGAGATTCTTATATAACAACGCTGCATGGTCCAGAACATGGTTTCCCCATCATCTGATGTCAAAAATCACCTTACAGAATTTACTTACTGTCTTTATCTAACCGTTATCATCAGTAAATTCATTCTTCACCTGCACCCGTGTGATACACATCCACGACATGCATTAGCCAAAACCTTACACTGACCCCTACTGAGCCCATTTCTTCTAGCAGCCATAGCTAGGTTGATATATATGTCAATTATAGGTATCCCCACAGCCAGAAATAAATCATGTAGGATGTTGTAACATCACAGCTCCAAGCACAGTATAGTGGCCATGTCTCCCGCACTTCAGTTCCTATTGAAGTGAATAGGAGCCTAGCTACAATACCCAAGAAAAGCAACTACATATTGTACGGACTAAAAAATAAAGTAGCACTCTGTAACACTAAATTTGCAAACATGAAGTAAAATTTTAATCGCATTACTGCTCTACAAAATAGAAATAATTGAGAAATCTTAGCGCAAAAATTGGCAAATTCATGTATACCTGGCAGCCAGGGTAAGGCGTTTCTCGCTGCCAGGAACCTACCGATGTGCTATTTATTTATGCGCTAAGATTTCTCAATTATTTCTATTTTCTTGAGCAGTAATGCAATTCATATATTTCATGTCTGTATACTTAGCTTTACAGAGAGCTGCTTTATTTGTTAGTTATATATGGAGATGGCTTCTCTTAGTAAGCACCTGTGCACACCTATTTTCTGTTTTGGAAGTGACGGTCAGTCTTTTTCGTTTATATACAGATTGTACGGAGTTGTGGTGCTCTGGATCCATAACTCCATCTTCAGTAGGACCTTCTACTGGCTGATTAGTGGGGGTGCCAGCTGTTGAGCCCCCAACATTCTGATGATGAAGACCTATCCTAAGGTCATCATTACTGTCATCCTAGACAACTAGTCAAATAAAAGATTAATATCATTTTATTCAGTACTTTTTGGAGGAAGTAAAACAATTGTGGGGGATCACAGACCCTTTATCTTCTCAGTTTCTACACGGTAGTCCGGAGCACTGTCAGATCACCCCATCAGGATATTATTAATGTGACTGATCCTTACTGACGTGACACCTCGGAAAGTTTTTTTTTCTACCATCTTACTCATTTCTTCCATTTCTTGCAGGGAGTGGTCAGATCCAGCTGTGGCAGTTTCTTCTCGAATTGCTGTCGGACAGTGCCAACGCCAGCTGCATTACCTGGGAGGGCACAAATGGAGAATTTAAAATGACGGATCCGGACGAGGTGGCACGGAGATGGGGCGAAAGGAAAAGCAAGCCCAACATGAACTATGACAAGTTGAGCCGGGCACTGAGATATTACTACGACAAAAACATTATGACCAAAGTCCACGGGAAGCGTTACGCTTACAAATTTGACTTTCACGGCATTGCTCAAGCGCTGCAGCCTCATCCCACCGAGACGTCTGTCTACAAATACCCATCGGAGTTCTCGTACATGCCAACCTACCACACTCACCCGCAGAAGGTTAACTTTGTCCCTTCACACCCCTCATCGATGCCGGTCACGTCATCTGGCTTCTTTGGTGCAACCTCATCTTACTGGAGTTCACCGAATGCAAACCTATACCCTAATCCAAATGTTCCTCGACACGCCAACACCCACGTACAGCCGCACCTGGGCTTCTACTAGACTCGCTCCACACTATTACGTGGTCTCTTTGATGGAATACATCTCATTTGGGGAGGGGAGGTATAAAGTGTCCTTAACGACTGAACTCGGCGCCTTTATCAGTATTAATTGTTCTCCCCTCTCTGCCTTCCCAGATCTTTATGAGCCAGTATTAATTCAAGCTTGTCCGTGCCAGGAAACGCGAGACAAAGTGCTTGAACCCAAGGATGTGATATGGAAGCGGTGTGAGCCGCACATAGCATTAATCCTGGAGAATCATCTGCATTACACTTACTTTCATATTTTTTTTTTCCTAAGCATTTCTGAACTTTTTATTGTAAAACAGACGCACTGGATGGCAATAAGAAATGGCTTTTAAAAACTAACTGGAATTGCAGCAACATTAGTGGGTGTATTGCCCATACAGGAAATTAAGGTTCCCCATAACCAATAACTCAGCAGACAGACATGTAGACGGCGGCCCATCTCACCGACCATGATATACTACGCGGGTCACACCTAGAAGACAGGTTTAAAATAAAAATTTAAGCGTGTTGTCCAGGGTTTACAAAAATGTGACTACTTAACAGGAAATGTAAGAAAATAGGCAATTATGGCATGTTCAATGCTTCACCACCATGGAGCCGATACGGACCGTTCTTGCCTTTTCTGCTGCAGTGACATCATGCACATCGGTATGTGATCACCATAGCCATCCATTCGCCTCAGTGATGATACTAGCATGTATGGTACAAGAACGTTAAAACCAGTCATCCTTTGGATGTAAAGGGGGGGAGGAAGCAAAGACAGGGGCGAGAATGGAACAGGTGAATGATGGATATTTTCTCACATTTCCCACTGTCAACCAGATTGCAGGCAACCCTTTAAAATAGGATAATCTACTTCATTGAAGGGAATTAATCCATTCTGTAAATACGGTAATTATAAAAATATGAGACGTCAGAGTCATAAACCTCGTTTCTAATTTGATGCGTCCTCTAGCTCGGAGCCTGCAGTGTAAAGAATGGAGGCTTTTACTCTGGTTGTAAAGGCGCCTGACAACCACATGCACTCTATTACATGTGTGATGTTTAGTAGTTGTGGCACTTTTTCTATAAAACACAATTGAATATAGTCATGACAACCTCCATGCTTTATACTGAAGGCTGGATTCTAAGAATTGAAAACAATTACTAAGTGATACAACTTGTCAGGTTTACAATCTGTTTTTATCTCCTGGATTCACGCCAGACATCCCTTTGATTTTGTACGCAGGGCACACACCTCAGGACATGTTTTACCAGATGGCATTTCCAAAAATTCAAAAAGAGGAATTTTAGTGTATACAGATAATATTTGGTCATGTTATGAAGCACAAGGATGGGGGACTACTGCGGTCAATGAAAAATAGGACATCGGTGCATGATCATCTGAGTAATGCAATTTAGGACAAAAAGAAAAAAAGTTTCTAAACCTTGTAAATATTGATTTTATTGTAAACCATATGCAGTCACATTATATACTGTACAATAGGATGAAATACCGTGGGGAACTGCTAAATTATCTGAAGAATTTATAAGGAGAGACACTATGGGATTGTGGGAAAATTAATGCACCAGTATTGGAATTTATTTAGAAAAAAATGGTTGTCATTGGTTATAGAACATTTCACACCGGTTTTACTAATATTAGTCTGGTATCTCCGTGCCATCAGTAGCGAGGACACGCACAATGTCAGGATTCTCCAGCTCCTTCATTACATCTGCCCTCCCTGCAGCGATGACTAAATATCGTACTTTGGAAACATACAAATTCCATACTTTTTATCTATGCCATCTCTTACGATGCGCCAAAAATTATACAATTTTCACTAGGTTGGTGCTTGGTAGTGATTACTTCATTCACCTGCCTAATGCCTCTATATGAAAAAGGAAAAGGAAGTGGCAAGTCTGATAACTTCCTATTGGCCAACAAAGGAAAATAAGATGTAGCGATCTGTATAAAAGGTGCATACTGGAGACATCAGTACAAATGTGGAGCCCGAATGTGCCGAATGTGATGGCCGAGTACTCACTCTTAACACCATCTAATTCAGGCCTTTGATCTATAGAACATATCATTTTTTTTTTGTTGAGTTTATTGTTTTGTTGCTGAGATTTTCATTGTATTTTATATTGTTCTATGTTTTATATTTGCGCATACTCATACTTTTGATAAAATATTATCAGACGGGTGGGACTGAACCGAGGGGGTGGTGTCCGACGCGCCTGCCCTCCCCCCACCTCTTTGGATTCACAGACGTTGAGCGTTTGTCAGTGCGGCCTCCGCACGGATTACTAGACGACTTTACTGTATAAATTATGAATTATTGTCCTAGATTTCTCATGATGAACTAGCAGAGCCCTCAGGGGTGGAGATGTACACAAAGCAGAGAACCTAAACGAGTAGACCTCGGTCACACAAATGCAGGTTTGTGTTTTTGTTTTCTTTCAGAACTGTATTTTGACATTTGTACAGATGTATTCTGGTATTTTTCTAATGTTTTTTTTGAGCGTTTTGTACATTTTGGCTTTTTACCTTTGTATGGACATCTCCTTCTCTTTACAATGAAAATAAGATACAAAATAAAGTATTTTCATATCTGTAGAGGAGTTTTGTTCTGTTGCTGCATCTCCAGTGCTTGTTCGTTTGACAGCTCTAGAAAGGCCAACATACACGTACGTGCACACGAAGAGCCCGATTCATCTAGACCGGCGTGGTTGTGCTGGAGTCAGGCGCTCCAAATTCATGAAGAGGGGTGCGCCCCTGTCCCGTGGCAGCTCTGCCCATTTAACCAGAACAGGGAAAAACTGTCATGAAGAAGCCAAAAGTCACTAAATTTAGCCGCAACTCTGAGTTGGGCCTATATTTTGCAGCTTTTCAAAGCGTATAAGCCAGAACTCGTTCTTTGACGTATCGGGGTAAGTATGTCCGGGCGCGCTCGTGTTTTCAAAGAGGAGAGGGGAGTTCTGCAGAAATCTGCAAGCTATGACATAATGTGTAATGGGTCCATAAGGGAATTAGCATAAAACCACAGACACTGACACTGGACTGTAATATGTGACTATGGGTATTCATTACCAGAAGGTTCATTAAAAAGAAGAACCTATTTCGATGTAAAGTAAATTATCTGCTCATTGTCTATTAGCAGCCACTGAAAAGTGTACAAGATCTGTAATGAATTGTACTCTGTACTCATCAGGGCTGTGGAGTCGGTAAGCCAAACCTGCGACTCCGACTCCTCAATTTCCCTTACACCGACTCCCACATATATTGCTTATATTTAAGTGAAAAATTTATTGTAGTACAATGTAAACATCAGACATTTAATCATTTTTATGATACAATAATCAAGATATTTAGATAGAATATAATGATGGATAGATAGATAGATAAAGGGATGGACAGATAGAGGGATGGAGGGATAGAGTGTGATAGACAGATGACAGCTACAGACATTGTACAGAGAGCACATAATAATCACCTACAATATTAGCATTAGTTACCTTCCTGTGACAGAGATGAGCAGTAGTACTTTCACTTTCTCCAGCTTGGGGCCCAGGAATCGGATCCTGTGCAGGGCAGGCACCCCTACCCCTCCTCTTTCTGGTGAAGACAGCAGAAGACAGTACAGAGGAGGAGAGATTGCCCCCTGCAGTCGGTGCAGGACGGGAGCACTGCAGCAAACAAGTGAGTTTTGATAGGTGCTTACCCCTGCTCCTAGGGAGGGGGAAAGCTGCCCCCCCTGCCCCTCGCTGGCTACGGCCATGATTCACACACAGCGTTTTTGCGGATCCATTTTGGAAGTAAAATGCAGTGTCTCTGGGTTTCAAGATATGACATTCAGACACATCGTTTTGTGAGGATCCGTTTTTGGGCTCAAAAAAGGATCCTCACAAAGAAAGAGCATGTCAGTTTGTGCGGCGTTTTTCTAATCTGCTTTTGCTATTGAAAACATTATCTATGAGCTCAAAGACCTTTCAGGTGAGGCGGTTTTTTAAAAAGCTGATCTGCTTTTGCAGCAGAAAAACGTATCCTCAAAAAACGCAGCAAAAACGCTGTGTGTGAATGTAGCCTTAGATCAGGAACAGGACGGACATTTATAGGACATTTCATAACTTTCCCAAATTCCTATGAAAAAATATTCCCCACAAACTGCATTGAAATACTGCACCCAATTTATTATATACTTTAGGAGTCGGAGTCGCTCCATTTTATACCCGACTCAGACTCCACCAAAATGAGCACCGACTCCACGACTCCGACTCCACAGCCCTGGTACTCACACAATGTAAATGAACAAAATAATACTAATTGTATTATGTAATGTTTCTGAGATAAATATACCAGGTGCAATCACGCAGCCGGGCTGCAATTCATTCTGCCGGCGGATTGGGCTGCATCAATTAATAACAGGTTCCCTACAAGAGGATGATCCCATGGAGATTTTCAGATGATGATTTTGAAGCAGAATTTGCTCTAAAACCCACATAAAAAAAAAGCTTCAAATCTTCTTGGAACAAACCTCGCTTTAATATCAATGAGAAACCATGTTCCCATTGAGCTCAATAGCCAAAATCTACAACATAAGGCAGCGCGCTGCGGCAGTGCAGCACTGCTCCGCAGGTGAATTTCCGTGCAGATATTCTTCTGCAGAACAGGAATGAGCCTTTGACGCTGTTGTAATATGTGGCTGATTCTTCATCTGCAATCATGAACACAAAACCTGTATCATTACTGCCCAGTGTGACCAGAGCCTTATGTGTACAGTCACATCTAATATATATATAATCGTCTTATTCTGTCTGTCTGTCCAGGAAATCCCGCGTCGCTCATTGGTCCGGCAGCGGCCAATCAGCGCCGCGGGATTTCTGAAAAAAGATGGCGGCCGTTAGCGGCTCATCTGCGGGACGGAGCTCAGCGGCGATGCAGCCGGTAGATGACCGGCGCGAGGCGCTCATCTCCCGACCGCCGGCGCCGCTGACCTCCATGCGGCTAGGGTGTCAAGGGAGGACCGGGGAGTGGCGCTGCGGGTCGGGATACTTCTGCTGCGAGCGCCCGCTCATGTCCCGGGTTCTCGCAGCGGAAGTAGCCGCACAGGCAGCGGCGCTGACATCCATGTGGCTAGGGTGTGAAGGGAGGACCGGGGAGCGCCGCTGCGGGTCGGGATACTTCTGCTGCGAGCGCCCGCTCATGTCCCGGGTTCTCGCAGCGGAAGTAGCCGCCCAGGCAGCGGCGCTGACATCCATGCGGCTAGGGTGTGAAGGGAAGACCGGGGAGCGGCGCTGCGGGTCGGGATACTTCTGCTGCGAGCAGTCGCTCATGTCCCGGGTTCTCGCAGCGGAAGTAGCCGCACAGGCAGCGGCGCTCCCCGGTCCTCACCAATACGATTCCGCTCCCCGGTCCTCAGCAATACGATTCCGCTACCCGGTCCTCAGCAATACGATTCGATGATTGGTCGCGATCTCTTGCTGCGACCAATCACTGATCTTGGACCAAAAGTTAAACACCACTGTGCTGATTGGTCGCAGCCGCGGTCGCTGCCCGCGACCAATCACCGATTTGGGCGCCACATTTAAATAGCGGACGCGACCAATCACCGATCTTGCAGACACATTTAAACACCGCTGTGCTGATTGGTCGCGGTCTCCACACCCGACCAATCAGCGATTTTGGCGCCACATTTAAACACTGCTGTGCTGATTGGTCGCGGCTGGCGTCCGCGACCAATCAGCGAGCTTGGCGCCAAATTTAAACAACGCTCTGCTGATTGGTTGCGGCCGCCAGTCGACCGCGACCAATCAGCGAGATTAGCGCCAAATTTAAACAACGCTCTGCTGATTGGTTGCGGCCGCCAGCCGACCGCGACCAATCAGCGAGATTGGCGCCTAATTTAAACAGCGCTATGATCTCCCAACGGCAAGTGTGAACGGAGGACCGAGGAGCGGCGCCGCCGGTCGGGATGCTTCTGCTGCGAGCAGCCGCTCATCTCCCAGCTGCTCGCAGCGGAAGTACCCGCACAGGCAGCGCCGCTCCCCGGTCCTCACTAATACGACGCTGATTGGTCGCGGCTGCAACCAATCATCGATATGGGCGGCAAATTTAAACCCCGCTCTGCTGATTGGTCGCGGTGGCCGGCCCCGACCAATCAGCGATTTTGGTGGCACCAATCAGCCGTTACCCTGCGCTACCCGCCTTTACCCCGCGCTACTCGCCGTTACCTCTCGCGCTACTCGCCGTTACCCCGCGCTACCCCTCGCTACTCGCCATTACCTCTCGCTACTCGCCGTTACCTCTCGCGCTACTCGCCGTTACCTCGCGCTACTCGACGTTACCCCGCGCTACTCGACGTTACCCCGCGCTACCCCTCGCTACTCGCCATTACCTCTCGCTACTCGCCGTTACCTCTCGCGCTACTCGCCGTTACCTCGCGCTACTCGACGTTACCCCGCGCTACCCCTCGCTACTCGCCATTACCTCTCGCTACTCGCCGTTACCCCGCGCTACTCGCCTTTACCTGGCGCTACCCCTCGCTACTCGCCATTACCTCTCGCTACTCGCCGTTACCTCGCGCTACTCGACGTTACCCCGCGCTACTCGACGTTACCTCGCGCTACTCGCCTTTACCTCGCGCTACTCGCCGTTACCTCGCGCTACTCGCCTTTACCTCGCGCTACTCGCCTTTACCTCGCGCTACTCGCCTTTACCCCGCGCTACTCGCAGTTACCTCGCGCTACTCGCAGTTACCTCGCGCTACTCGCCTTTACCTCGCGCTACTCGCAGTTACCCCGCGCTACCCCTCGCTACTCGCCATTACCTCTCGCTACTCGCCGTTACCTCTCGCGCTACTCGCCGTTACCTCTCGCGCTACTCGCCGTTACCTCGCGCTACTCGCCGTTACCCCGCGCTACTCGACGTTACCTCGCGCTACTCGCCTTTACCTCGCGCTACTCGCCGTTACCTCGCGCTACTCGCCTTTACCTCGCGCTACTCGCCTTTACCTCGCGCTACTCGCCTTTACCCCGCGCTACTCGCAGTTACCTCGCGCTACTCGCCTTTACCTCGCGCTACTCGCAGTTACCTCGCGCTACTCGTCTTTACCTCTCGCTACTCGCCTTTACCCCGCGCTACTCGCCTTTACCTCGCGCTACTCGCCTTTACCTCGCGCTACTCGCCTTTACCCCGCGCTACTCGCAGTTACCTCGCGCTACTCGCCTTTACCCCGCGCTACTCGCCTTTACCCCGCGCTACTCGCAGTTACCTCGCGCTACTCGCAGTTACCTCGCGCTACTCGCAGTTACCCCGCGCTACTCGCAGTTACCTCGCGCTACTCGCCTTTACCCCGCGCTACTCGCCTTTACCTCGCGCTACTCGCAGTTACCCCGCGCTACTCGCCTTTACCCCGCGCTACTCGCCTTTACCCCGCGCTACTCGCAGTTACCTCGCGCTACTCGCCTTTACCCCGCGCTACTCGCAGTTACCTCGCGCTACTCGCCTTTACCTCGCGCTACTCGCCTTTACCTCGCGCTACTCGCCTTTACCCCGCGCTACTCGCAGTTACCTCGCGCTACTCGCAGTTACTCCGCGCTACTCGCAGTTACCTCGCGCTACTCGCAGTTACTCCGCGCTACTCGCAGTTACCTCGCGCTACTCGCCTTTACCCCGCGCTACTCGCCTTTACCCCGCGCTACTCGCCTTTACCCCGCGCTACTCGCCTTTACCACTCGCTACTCGCCTTTACCCCGCGCTACTCGCCTTTACCTCGCGCTACTCGTCTTTACCTCGCGCTACTCGCCTTTACCCCGCGCTACTCGCAGTTACCTCGCGCTACTCGTCTTTACCTCGCGCTACTCGCCTTTACCCCGCGCTACTCGCCGTTACCTCTCGCTACTCGCAGTTACCTCGCGCTACTCGCCTTTACCCCGCGCTACTCGCCTTTACCCCGCGCTACTCGCCTTTACCTCGCGCTACTCGCCGTTACCTCGCGCTACTCGTCTTTACCACTCGCTACTTGCCTTTACCCCGCGCTACTCGCAGTTACCTCGCGCTACTCGCCTTTACCCCGCGCTACTCGCCTTTACCCCGCGCTACTCGCAGTTACCTCGCGCTACTCGCCTTTACCTCGCGCTACTCGCCTTTACCCCGCGCTACTCGCCTTTACCCCGCGCTACTCGCCGTTACCTCGCGCTACTCGCCTTTACCCCGCGCTACTCGCCGTTACCTCGCGCTACTCGCCTTTACCCCGCGCTACTCGCCTTTACCCCGCGCTACTCGCCTTTACCCCGCGCTACTCGCCGTTACCTCGCGCTACTCGCCGTTACCTCATTTTACCTCACATTACTGGTCATTATCTGATATGACCTCACGTTACCCGCCATTACCTCGGGGCTCTCTCACCTCCGTGGTCGCAGACGTCCTCCCCTCACCCTCGGGGTGGTCGCACCTGCCGCTGATCTCCCGCCCGTTTTCACCTCACACCGCCGCTTTCTCCCGCGCAGCCGCCGCCGCTCCTGATGGGACGTTATTAGCGCAGCTGAGGCGCCGCTCCTGCAGTCGGTGCCGCCCGGGGCTCCAGGACTCTCCGGTAAGTACAGAGGGGACCTGGGAGGTAAAGCTGGGACTTGTGGTGCTACCTTATATCACAGCTGAGGAAAGGCCCAATAATATCCAGCGTCATGTAATAACCTCATGTAAGACATGTATAAAAGATGGCGGAAAGTGCCCTGACTCCCCGAGATCGTTACTGTACCCCAGTATCCTCCCATCCTGTTAGCCTGCGACTGGAGTAATACCCCCCCCATCATCATCATCCTGCCACTGGAGTAATACACCCCCCCAATCATCATCCTGCGACTGGAGTAATACACCCCCCCACAATCATCATCCTGCGACTGGAGTAATACACCCCCCCAATCATCATCCTGGGACTGGAGCAATACACCCCCCCCCAATCATCATCCTGCCACTGGAGTAATACACCCCCCCCCCAATCATCATCCTGCGACTGGAGTAATACACCCCCCCCCAATCATCATCCTGCCACTGGAGTAATACACCCCCCCCCCCCAATCATCATCCTGCCACTGGAGTAATACACCCCCCCAATCATCATCCTGCGACTGGAGTAATACACCCCCCCAATCATCATCCTGGGACTGGAGCAATACACCCCCCCCCAATCATCATCCTGCCACTGGAGTAATACACCCCCCCCCCAATCATCATCCTGCGACTGGAGTAATACACCCCCCCCAATCATCATCCTGCGACTGGAGTAATACACCCCCCCCAATCATCATCCTGCCACTCCTACACCCCCCCCCAATCATCATCCTGCCACTGGAGTAATACACCCCCCCACAATCATCATCCTGCCACTGGAGTAGTACACCCCCCCAATCATCATCCTGCCACTGGAGTAATACACCCCCCCCCCAATCATCATCCTGCCACTGGAGTAATACACCCCCCCCTAATCATCATCCTGCCACTGGAGTAATACACCCCCCCCAATCATCATCCTGCCACTGGAGTAGTACACCCCCCCCAATCATCATCCTGCCACTGGAGTAATACACCCCCCCCCAATCATCATCCTGCCACTGGAGTAATACACCCCCCCACAATCATCATCCTGCCACTGGAGTAATACACCGCCCTCCCAATCATCATCCTGCCACTGGAGTAATACACCCCCCCACAATCATCATCCTGCCACTGGAGTAGTACACCCCCCCCCCAATCATCATCCTGCCACTGGAGTAGTACACCCCCCCCAATCATCATCCTGCCACTGGAGTAATACACCCCCCCCAATCATCATCCTGCCACTGGAGTAATACACCCCCCCACAATCATCATCCTGCCACTGGAGTAATACACCCCCCCACAATCATCATCCTGCCACTGAAGTAATACACCCCCCCCCCAATCATCATCCTGCCACTGGAGTAATACACCCCCCCCAATCATCATCCTGCCACTGGAGTAATACACCCCCCCCAATCATCATCCTGCGACTGGAGTAATACACCCCCCCAATCATCATTCTGCGACTGGAGTAATACACCCCCCCAATCATCATCCTGCGACTGGAGTAATACCCCCCCCAATCATCATTCTGCGACTGGAGTAATACACCCCCCCAATCATCATCCTGCGACTGGAGTAATACTCCCCCCCCCCCCCCCCCCAATCATCAACCTGCGACTGGAGTAATACACCCCCCCCAATCATCATCCTGCGACTGGAGTAATACCCCCCCCCAATCATCATTCTGCGACTGGAGTAATACACCCCCCCCCAATCATCATCCTGCGACTGGAGTAATACTTCCCCCCCCCCCCCCCATCATCAACCTGCGACTGGAGTAATACACCCCCCCAATCATCATCCTGCGACTGGAGTAATACACCCCCCCCCAATCATCATCCTGCGACTGGAGTAATACTCCCCCCCCCCCCCCCCCCCCAATCATCATCCTGCCACTGGAGTAGTACACCCCCCCCAATTCATCATCCTGCGACTGGAGTAATACACCCCCCCCAATCATCATCCTGCGACTGGAGTAATACACCCCCCCAATCATCATCCTGCGACTGGAGTAATACTCCCCCCCCCCCCCCCCCATCATCATTCTGCGACTGGAGTAATACCCCCCCCAATCATCATTCTGCGACTGGAGTAATACACCCCCCCAATCATCATCCTGCGACTGGAGTAATACTTCCCCCCCCCCCCCCCCCAATAATCAACCTGCGACTGGAGTAGTACACCCCCCCCCAATCATCATCCTGCGACTGGAGTAATACACCCCCCCCCCAATCATCATCCTGCGACTGGAGTAATACTCCCCCCCCCCCACCCCCAATCATCAACCTGCGACTGGAGTAATACACTCCCCCAATCATCATCCTGCGACTGGAGTAATACACCCCCCCCCAATCATCATCCTGCGACTGGAGTAATACACCCCCCCCCAATCATCATCCTGCGACTGGAGTAATAGCCCCCATCATCCTGCGACTGGAGTTATACACCCCACCCCCCCCAATCATCATCCTGCGACTGGAGTAATACACCCCCCCATCATCATCCTGCGACTGGAGTAATAGCCCCCATCATCCTGCGACTGAAGTAATAGCCTCCCATCATCATCCTGCGACTGGAGTAATAGCCTCCCATCATCATCCTGCGACTGGAGTAATAGCCCCGATCATCATCATCCTGCCACCGGAGTAATTACCCCCACCCCACCCGAGTCATCCTGCCACTGGAGTAATTACCCCCCCCCCCCCCGTCATCCTGCCACTGGAGTAATTACCCCCCTCCCGTCATCCTGCCACTGGAGTAATTACCCCCCCCCCCGTCATCCTGCCACTGGAGTAATTACCCCCCCCCCCGTCATCCTGCCACTGGAGTAATTACCCCCCCCCCGTCGTCCTGCCACTGGAGTAATTACCCCCCCCGTCATCCTGCCACTGGAGTAATTACCCCCCCCCCGTCGTCCTGCCACTGGAGTAATTACCCCCCCCGTCATCCTGCCACTGGAGTATCCCCCCCCCCCCCCCCATTATTCCTCGCCCGGAGCAATACTCCCTTTTCTCCATCGCCCCTCGGCTGGAATAATGTCCCCGTCGTCCTCTTCTTGGTCCCATTCTGAGGACTGTATGCGTTTGATCTCTTTATTCCGTTTTCTCGCTGTTCAGTCATTCACTGGAGTAATCTATTCGTTCCTACAGTTACGCACACGGCCATACCATAAGGGAATATTTGTTTTACATTTTAATTACAAATATGAACAGTTGATGTCACCAAGGGGTTAATGTGTGTGATCCTCCAGCGGCCTGGATACAAGCTGATGATCTCCATGTTCTGCACCTGGGCTGTCTCTTCCACATGCTGTGACTCGCCCCCACTGCACCTCCGCCCCCACTGCACCTCCGCCCCCACTGCACCTCCGCCCCCACTGCACCTCCTCCCCCACTGCACCTCCTCCCCCAGTGCACCTCCGCCCCCCCAGTGCACCTCCGCCCCCCCAGTGCACCTCCTCCCCCCCAGTGCACCTCCTCCCCCCCAGTGCACCTCCACCCCCCCTAGTGCACCTCCACCCCCCCTAGTGCACCTCCACCCCCCCTAGTGCACCTCCACCCCCCCTAGTGCACCTCCACCCCCCCTAGTGCACCTCCACCCCCCCTAGTGCACCTCCGCCCCTCAGTGCACCTCCGCCCCTCAGTGTACCTTCTGCCCCCAGTGCCCCTCTTCCCCCCCCAGTGCCCCTCTTCCCCCCCCAGTGCCCCTCTTCCCCCCCCAGTGCACCTCTTCCCCCCCCAGTGCACCTCTTCCCCCCCCAGTGCACCTCTTCCCCCCCCAGTGCACCTCTTCCCCCCCCAGTGCACCTCTCCCCCCCCCAGTGCACCTCTTCCCCCCCAGTGCACCTCTTCCCCCCCAGTGCCCCTCCTCCCCCACAGTGCACCTCCGCCCCCGCTGCACCTCCAGCCTGATTAGCTTATGGTAACTACTCTAGATTTCCCACTTCTGGCACATCGGATCTCTACAACAAAGGTGTCTCTTTTATTGGGGGCCAGCGCCTACACTGCCATACCATTGCTGCAATGTGTAAAAACCTTCTGACCGCATCTCTGTGAGGCCGCGCTCACACAACCCTGTAAATCAGACGAGTGCAATCCGATATAGAAAGGGATGGATCTCGGCCCAATGTCCTTCAATGAGGCCGGGCTGGCGAGCGGATTGTTCTCTGCTGTATTCAGCATGCTGCGATTTCACTCTGAAATTGGATAAAAAAATCAGAGGCGATATGGAGCATCAGAGCGGCAGGGGATTGTGGTGGATACGTCAGAATTCAATAACATATGAAAGTGTAAGTGATTAAAAAACACATTGTACCCAGATGACAAGTGGGAAAAAATCGTCCTGCTCTCCTGGATGAAAATCGGACTATTTTTTATTTATTTTTTTTTAGACACTCATATGACCTCTACCGTAGGCTGAGTTCACAATGCGTTTTCTCTTACCGTCAATGTCCTCATTGGGGCTTATGTCCGAAACCCCATAAAACGGGATTCAGGCTGATTGGGCCACTGACAATAATGATGCAGACGGAGTCACTGTGTGAACTATTGTGCCTCGTTTCCGGCCACGTTACGTCTATTGGAGGTGGGCAGCGAGTCGTGATGAACTGCACCGTGCTGATCGCCTCCAATAGACCGGAAGTGATGCACCACAGTTCACACTGTGAATCCGTCTGCAAAAATAACTGGCAATGGCCCCGTCAGTGCATATGTTCAAAGCCCGTTCTGCAGGTGTTAGGACAGAAGTCCTGATAGAGCCACTGATAGTAGGAGAAAGCGCCGTGTGAACCAGGCCTGTGGAGTCGGAGTCGTGGAGTTGGAGTCGGTATAATGGACCGACTTCTAAAATAAATAATAAATTGGGTACTGCAGTTCAATGCAGTTTGTGGGGAAATATTTTTTCAAAGTTATGAAATGTCCTATAAATGTCCGTCCTATTCCTGATCTCAGGGTCTGGACTTTTAGCTGAGATGAATCTGTGCTACAGTAAATTTATCGCTTACACTTGAGTCGTGTATGAGGGAGACGGAGTCGAAGGTTTGGCTTCCCGACTCCACAGCCCTGGCTGAACTCTGCCTTACACTGTGTGAAGTGTAAACTTCCCTTCCTACATACAAGACTATAGGTGACAAATCCTCTGTACTGTGCTCTCTGGTGGACAGATGTAGGTACTGCAGGACAGTAAGACCCACATCACTTCATGCATCGTGATTGGCACAGGTTATTATTATTTATTATTAGGTTAAATATATTCTAGTAGTGTCACTATATTTTTGCATTACATAAAGTTAATATCTAATAGATTTGATTGGTGTGATTGGACTGCTTTCATTACTGCATGTTTATTCCCTAGATAAGTTTTACATCTTTTGTCAGCTGCCTGTTAACAGATCCGGCTGCAGGACAGGATTGAGCAGTAACTATGTGATGAATTACAGGGTGGAGTTTGTAAAGTAATACCCATCATTCATCAATAAAATGCCGAGTTTATACTATCCAGCGAGTTTCTGCAGGTTATATGATCTATAATATAAGGCGGCATGCGTGTCTCTGTCTGAAGCCTCGATAGACTGCGCATGCGTGACGCGCAGTCTGGCTCCAGACAGAAGCAGGCATCCAGCCGTTACAGGTAAGAGGAGGTGTATGGCACCAGAGATCACGGTATGTGTAAACACTGAACGCATACCGCGATCTCCGGCGCCATACTTACATACTTACCTGACCGGGCGGAGTGTTGCCGCGGCGCCTCTCTTCTGGCCGGAGACTGGGGCGAGAGTGAGGCGTCGGATCGGCGCATGCGCATAGTGCTATCCGTCTCCATTTTACTGAAGACACATTTGCAGTGTGTCTTCAGCAAAATGGCGCCGGGCACCGCAGTATGGGCACCCGTATATTCCTCCCCCGGCCTCCGACAGAACAGGACACCGCAGCGCTGGAGCACAGGGAAGAAAGGTGAGTATAAGTGTTCATTTTTTTGTATGTGTGTACAGCGTGAAAGGGATGAGGGGGCCACACATACCAGGAGTGAGGGGGCCACACATACCATGATTGGGGGGATGAGGGGACCATGCATACTGGGATTGGGGGGATGAGGGGACCATGCATACTGGGATTGGGGGGTGAGTGAACCATGCATACTGGGATTGGGGGGGGGGGGGGTGAGGGAACCATGCATACCAGGATTGTGGGGTGAGGGGATCATGCATAGCAGGATGAGGGGTACCACACATACCAGGATTGGGGGGTGAGGGGTGCCATGCATACCAGGATTGGGGGGTGAGGGGTGCCATGCATACCAGGATTGGGGGGTGAGGGGTACCATGCATACCAGGATGAGGGGTACCATGCATACCAGAATAGGGATGAGGGGTACCATGCATACCAGGATAAGGATGAGGGATTGGGTGCCATGCGTACCAGGTTTCTGGGATAAGGGGTACCATGCATACCAGAATAGGGATGAGGGGTACCATGTATACCAGGATAGGGATGAGGGGTGCCATGCATACCGGGGATAGGGATGGGGATGAGGGGGGCAGCACATACCAGTATGGGAGACCATATACCAATAAAAATGCTCGCCACCCGGCCGTAGAACGGGTTCAATAGCTAGTACAATATATAAATGTTAGGAAGCTACATTCAATGGCGAGTCCTAAAACTACAGCCTGACAAACAAGGTACATTGCAGTACGATATCTGCCAAATAGTAATAAATGTATTCATATCGCACCCACATATTCCTCAGCACTTTACAATTAAGCAGGGACATGTATATGGGGGGGGCGCATATAATTGTTTGATGTCATATGTGCAGCGATTACGTGATTTCATATGATCCCCATCGTCAGTTACTGTCAATCACATCGCAGCACATGATATCACACTTGTGAGAACTGGCCTTGTGTTGTCAAACTGGTGACATGAGAATTGAATATCAATCCCACATTCAGTAATTTGATGTCCTACAGATATAAAGGATCGTGTTCTGGTGTTAATACGTTTTATATATGCTGCGGTCCTGGGTTCAAATCCCACCAAGGACAACATCTGCAAGGAGCTTGTATGTGCTCCCCGTGTTTGCGTGGATTTCCTCCGGGTTCTCCGGTTTCCTCTCACACTCCAAAGACTGATAGGGAATGTAGATTGTGAGCTCCAATGGGGACAGCGCCCATAATGTCTGTGAAGCGCTGTGGAATTAATGGTGCTATATAAGTGAATAAAAAAATCTGATGCATCATTCCCAAGAAATTCATGTTTTCTTAATAAATCTTCCTGAGACTCCACCTCCAGAGCTTATTGTAAATGACAGGGGGCGTTACCAATGTGAGACATGTAATGACTGATGGGCTGGTCTCTTCATCTTCATCGGTGATTGGTCACGAGCAGCGCCAGCGACCAATCAGCGATTTTTAACACAAATGTCCGGACCTTTGTAACGCCATGCGGATACTGTGGGGACATCAACGGCTAGGGTGTGAAGGGAGGACCGGGGAGCGGCGCTGACATACAATTGGTCGCGGCCGCTATTTAAATGTGCCGCACAAATCGGTGATTGGTCGCCGACTTGGCCCGCGACCAATCACTGATCTTGCGGCCAAAGTTAAACAGTACTGTGCTGATTGGTCGCGGACGCTGCCCGCGACCAATCACCGATTTGGGCGCCAAATTTAAATATCGGCCGCGACCAATCACCGATCTTGGCTCCACATTTAAACACCGCTGTGCTGATTGGTCGCCGACGCTGGCCGCAACCAATCACCGATTTTGGCGACACATTTAAATAGCGTCCGCGACCAATCCGCACAGCGGTGTTTAAATGTGGGGCCAAGATCGGTGATTGGTCGCGGCCGATATTTGAATGTGGCGCCCAAATCGGTGATTAGTCGCGGGCAGCGTCCACGACCAATCAGCACCGTAGTGTTTAACTTTTGCGGCAAGATCCGTGATTGGTCGTGGGCCAAGACCGCGACCAATCACCGATTTGTGCGGCACTTTTAAATAGCGTCCGCGAGCAATTGGATGTCAGCGCCGCTCCCCGGTCCTCCCTTCACGCCCTAGCCGCATGGAGGGAGGATTTGGGCGCCAAATTTAAATATCGGCCGCGACCAATCACCGATCTTGGCTCCACATTTAAACACCGCTGTGGTGATTGGTCGCGGCCGATATTTAAATTTGGCGCCCAAATCGGTGATTGGTCGCGGGCAGCGTCGGCGACCAATCAGCACAGCGGTGTTTAAGTTTTGCGCTAAGATCAGTGATTGGTCGGGTCCGAAGACCGCGACCAATCATCGAATCGTCTTGGTGAGGACCGGGGAGCGGCGCTGCCTGTGCGGGTACTTACGCTGCGAGAACCCGGGACATAGCGGGCTCTCGCAGCAGAAGTATCCCGACCAGCAGCGCCGCTCCCCGGTCCTCCCTTCCGCATGGAGGTCAGCGGCGCCGGCGGTCCTTCCGCTGATACCGGCCGGGAGATGAGCGCCTCGCGCCGCTCATCTCCCAGCTGCATCTCCGTCCCGCAGATGGGTCCGGCGGTCGGGTTCCTTCTGCTGTTGCCGGCCGGGAGATGAGCGCCTCGCGGCGCTCATCTCCCCGCTGCATCGCCGCTCAGCTCCGTCCCGCAGTTGAGCCGCTAACGGCCGCCATCTTTTTTTAGAAATCCCCCGGCGCTGATTGGCCGCTGGCGGACCAATGAGCGATGCGGGATTTCCTGCACAGACAGACAGACACACAGACAGACAGACAGACAGACAGAGAGACGGGATAAGACGATTATATATATAGATGCTTATGAGTGGCTTGCACCGTGCAGTGAACCCTCTGTAGTTACTTTCATGCAGTCTTCTCTTTATGGTAGATTTGGATATTGATACGTCTACCTCCTGGAGAGTGGTGGTCACTTGGTTGGCTGTTGTGAAGGGGTTTCTCTTCACCATGGAGATTATTCTGCGATCATCCACCACTGTTGTCTTCCGTGGGCGCCCAGGTCTTTTTGCATTGATGAGTTCACCAGTGCTTTTTTTCTTTCTTTCTCAGGATGTACCAAACTGTAGATTTTGCCACTCCTAATATTGTAGCAATTTCTCGGATGGGTTTTTTCTGTTTTTGCAGCTTAAGGATGGCTTGTTTCACCTGCATGGAGAGCTCCTGTGACCGCATGTTTATTTCACAGCAAAACCTTCCAAATGCAAGCACCACACCTCAAATCAACTCCAGGCCTTTTATCTGCTTAATTGAGAATGACATAACGAAGGGATTGCCCACACCTGTCTATGAAATAGCCTTGGAGTCAATTGTCCAATTACTTTTGGTCCCTTTAAATACAGGGTGGCACATGTTAAGGAGCTGAAACTCCTAAACCCTTCATCCAATTTTTATGTGGATCCCCTCAAATGAAAGCTGAAAGTCTGAACTTCAACTGCATCTGAATTGTTTTGTTTAAAATTCATTGTGGTAATGTCTAGAACCAAAATTAGACAAATGTTGTCTCTGTCCAAATATATATGGACCTAATTGTAGATGGCTCAGGAGGGACGGTCTTGCTGACAGATTCGTTTTAAAATGTCGCAAAAAAACACAGCAATGAGTTAGTACAAGATGGCTATGAAATTAAATAAGTAGTTACATATACAAAACAGAAGTGATATTATTACAGCCTGGGGAACATATACATGGAGAAGAAAAGTATAAAGGACTGTCTAGCTAGAAAAGTCACCAGGACTGATTAGAGAGCCAAGCCAAGAACAAAATGCCAGAAGAGTCCTGGCATCGGGTCCACAACACTTCATAGAGATTGATAATAGAGAAGGCAGCACCATAAAAGCATTAATCTAAAAAGAAAATATTAGGGGAAAAGACCATATCGGGGGACAAAAGTCAGTCCTGCCCATCTCATGTGGATGAACAAGAGTCAGGTTTGATAGAAGCTGGATCAGCTTATTGTCAACCGCCGGCGAGGCCACAAAATGTGAACAAATCGCATCCTGCCAGTCCTCCGCCAACAATGAGGGAATTGGGTCTTTCCATCTTGCCTCCACTGTCATTGGGGAAGAACCAATCTTGGCCAACAAGTGATGTGTATCCATGTGAATACCAATGAGGGGTCCGGTGAGATAGATGGTAGGTGTACTGAACTGTGCCTTCCAGGCATGTCTCAGCTGGAAGCACCTAACCATATGTGAGCGAGGGATACCAAAGGTCTCCTGCAACTCTGCGAAAGAAGAAGGTACATCATTATTGTACGCAAGCAATAAAAATGACAATCGCTTTTTTCTTTTGGTGGACGGGGTGGTCACTTCACTTCCAACTTTATATGGTAAAATGAATTGTCATTCAAAACTACAAACCCTCATATAGCTATGTAGATGGAAAACAAAAAGCTTTCGTTCTTGGGGGGGAAAAAGGGGAGGCAAAAACGAAAGTGCAAAAACCAAGAAATCGTTTTGTCCTTAAGAGGTTGAAGGTACAGTTGAAACCAGAAGTTTCCATACACTATATATAAAGACACATCTGCATGTTTTTCTCAATATCTGACATGAAATCAGATTAAACTTTTCCCGTTTTCGGTCAATTAGGATTACCATAATTTTTTAATACTTGCCAAATGCCAGAATAATGAGAGAGAGAATGTTTTAAGGCATTTTTATCACTTACTGCAAAGTCAGAAGTTTCCATATGTTTCATTAGTATTTGGTCCCATTGCTCTTAAACTGAATGTCTTGGGTCACACGTTTGGGATCTCCTTCCACAGCTTCTCACAATAGTTGGTCGGAATTTGGGCCGATTCCTCCTGACAAAACTGGTGTAACTGATCCAGGTTTGTAGGTCGCCTTGATCGGCGCTCGCAGCCTTTTCAGCTTTGTCCATAAATTTTCAATAGGATTGAGATCAGGGATTTGTGATGACCACTCCAAAACATTGACTTTGTTATCCTTAAGCCACTTTGTTACCATTTTGTTTGCTTCGGGTCATTGTCCATTTAGAAGACCCATTTCTGCCCAAGCTTTAACTTCCTGGCTGATGTCTTAAGATGTTGCTTCAGTATTGCCACATAATCTTCTTTTCCAGTACGTCCCCATATCAGCACCATAGGGGGAGTAATCCCATATCCTCTGTAGGGACAGGAAGCACAAGAGGTTAAAAGCCCTCCGACCCCCAACCTCCTCAGTGTTTTTCCTGTCCCTACACAGGACAGGGAGTACAGGAGGAGCGCTGGTACAGGGAGCACTGGTGCGGAAATACGTTACTCACACGGGCCTTGGTGATCTGGAGGATCACGGCTCTCTCCTTCCCGCTGCCAAGTAGGTCCTGGGCCGACACTCCCTATCGGGAGTCCCGTAGCCTTCTGGTGTGCTGGAGCCTCTGGGTGCCGCTTCCCTATCGCTGGGGCTCTCGGCGTCCTGCTCTGGGCGGGTCTGGCTTCTCCCGGCATTGAAACTGGAAGTTTGGGGATGACTACTTCCAGTTGGTGGTCGTGCGGGAGATTCAAACGCGGTTCAACCAGACGCCAGTGGAGCAGGAGAACTTGATGAGACGACCAGGTTAAGGTATAAAAAGGGGGTCTGTGGAGCATTAAGGAAGACTTGCAGCTTTGAGACCCCTGGCAGTACAATAGCTGATGTGTAACACCCTGATATCTTCCCTGGATCACCCCACAGTCATGTAAATGTACCATTACCTTTCAGTTGGTTAATGGAATTTGCCCTTACCCGGCCCTCCATATTTTTTATAGGATATCTCTGTGCATTTACCACCTCCTTCTGAAAAAAAGAAGGATGCAGGGAAAAAGGCCACAGTGAAATCCAAGAGGTGCCTGGATTGTAACATCAGACTTCTTGACTCGTATACAAAGCGTCTATGTGCTGAATGTAGGACCTCCATGATAAAGGAGGAGCACGGAGCTTTATTAAATGAGATGCGTAGTATAATCAAAGAAGAAGTTCAGGCTTCTATTATGTCCCTGCAGCCCCCAGGTTCAGGGGTCCAGGAGGTCCAGGGAACCAAAAGACCCAGAGAAGATATAGCACCATCTTCTGAGGGTGAAATCGACCCATCTGGTGACTCTGACAACAGTGAACCCATTAGTCCACCTCAGGGCAGGGAACGGAAAAAGTATATGTTCCACTCAGATGGTATGGATATTCTTCTATGAGCCATCCGAAACACGATGCAGCTGGAAGAGACGGAGAAGAGGAGTAACATTCAGGATGAGATGTTTGGTGGTCTTAGAACCCAGAGATCCATGGTTTTCCCTGTTAATTCTCATGTGAAAGACATGATACTGGAGGAATGGGAGGATGCAGAGAAGAGACTCTATTCCACGAGACTTCCGCGCCTGACTCTCATTTGATCCAGAGGACACCAATGTTTGGGACACTATTCCTAGGATTTACGTCCTGGAGGCCAACGTGGTCAACAAAACCTCTGTCCTCTTTGAAGACTCATCAGGACTTAAAGATACTATGGATCGGAAGGCGGGTGGACTTTTGAAAAAAGCCTGGGAAGCCTAGGTGGCAGTTAAGTCTAATGTCGCTGCTACATCTATTGCCAGATCCATGAAAGTCTGGCTAGAGGAGCTAGAAGGTCACCTACGGGATGGCACTCCGAGGGAATCCCTTCTTCAATCATTGCCCCTATTAAAAATGGCAACGAATTTTATGGCCGACGCTTCGGCAGAATCGGTCAGATTTGCGGCCAGAAATAATGCGCTTTCCAACTCAGCCCGAAGAGCTGTTTGGTTAAAGACATGGTCTGGGGATACAGCTTCTAAGAACAAGCTGTGCTCCATTCCATTTTCAGGGCTCAGAGTATTCTTACCAGTGTTAGATGACATACTAGAAAAAGCATCCGATAAAAAGAAGGGCTTCCCTGAGGAGAGAAAGAAGGAGCAGCCCTTTCGCAAACCTTTCCCCTCCCGTAAATATAACACTCAGAAAAAAAGGGGGTCCACAAGATGGAGTTTTAATAAGGGAAACCAAGATAAAAAAAATACCAGCCCAGTACTTGCTCCCGTTCAAAACGGCAATGACTATGTCAGAGTAGGGGGGCGATTAAGGTTTCTCAAAAACAGTTGGCATCGGGTCACTCAAAATCCCTGGATACTAACAACTATAGCTCACGGTTACAGGATAGAGTTTTCTCAAAATCCCCCTCAAAAATTCCACCTGACAGAGGGTTCCCCTACCTCTCTTTCCCGTCTACGTGCAGACATAGAAAAGCTTCTGCAACAGAGGGTCATTGTTCCAGTTCCAGAACACGACCAACATCGGGGCCATTACTTCTCTCTGTTTTCAGTAAAAAAAAGCCCATCAGGGAAATTCCGTACAATTATCAATCTGAAACCCCTAAACTGATGGGTCTGCTACAAAAAGTTCCGCATGGAATCAGTGAGATCAGCCATTCCTCTAACAGAGACAGATGCGGTAATGTACACCCTGGACCTCAGGGATACATATTACCACCTGCCGATACATTCCTCAAGTCAGCAATATCTGAGGTTTGCACTACCATCAGGCAGTCAGATTCTACACTACCAGTTCCGATGTCTTCCCTTCGGCCTGTTACGAAGATCATGGCAGAGGTAGTAGCCTATATCTGACTCAGGGATATTACCATCATTCCGTACTTGGATGACTTCCTGTTGGTGACAGGATCCCCTCTAGATATGATGCAACATCTGAAATTTGTCCTACAGACATTAACCAACCTGGGTTTGATTGTGAACAAGGAAAAATCCAATCTTGTCCAGAGTACTTCTGGGAGTCTATCTTGACTCCCGAATGCGAACGTCTTATCTCCCGGAAGACAAGTTGTTCTCAATCCCACAGAGGATTCGTTCTTTTGCAAGAGAGAAAAAACCTTCGATTCGAAAGGCAATGAGTATTTTGGGAATCATGACGTCATGCATCACCCATGTCAGATGGAGCCAGTTCCAGTCCAGGCCTCTACAGAAATGCATCCTGGAAGAGACCGACATCAGAATTACCTAGACATGAAGATGTGTTTGTCTAGAGACGCCTAGGACTCTCTTCACTGGTGGCTCGACTAGAAGAATCTACAGAAGGGAGTGCAGTGGATTCTAGAACCTTGTCTTTTAATGACCACAGACGCAAGTCTCTCAGGACGGGGAGCTCGAGTTGGAGATTGTTATCTTCAAGGAACATGGTCCACAGAGATTCGGACCCGATCATCGAATTTTCGGGAACTACAGGCGATTTGGGAAGCCCTACAGAAAAGCCGGGCTGTCTTGAGAGACAGACATGTGAAGATCTTGTTGGACAACATCACAGCAGTCTCCTTCATCGGGCATCAGGGCGGACCAAGACATCCACTTCTCCAGTCTCTGGCCAATAGGATATTCTTAGGTATAGAGAAGATAGTGAGCTCCATTTCAGCAGTCCACCTTCGGGGATCCTACATTCAAGAGGCAGACTACCTCAGCAGGCATCAAATGAAGGCTTCGTAATGGGAACTGAACGAATAGGTGTTCCAACAACTGACTCGCAGATGGGGTCAGACTCACCTAGACCTGTTTGCATCCACAACGAATGCGAAGACAACATCTTTCTTCTCTCTCGACCCAGGAAATCATCCTCTGGCAGTGGATGCTCTCTCACAGTATTGGGGAGAGGGTCTAACATATGCCTTCCCACCTGCTCCCCTAATTCCAAGAGTGCTGCCGAAGATTCAGGAAGATCGGGCGACAGTCATAGCAATTGTCCCGTTCTGGCCAAGGAGGAGTTGGTTCTCCCTTCTACGTCATCTAGCGTTAGAAGACCCAATCATTTTACCATTACAGGAAGATCTTCTGACGCAAGGTCCACTGTTGCATCGAAATCTTCAACAACTCCAGCTTTCTGCCTGGCTTCTGAAGGGGAGATCCTGAAGACCAAAGGCTTATCCGCCATAGTGCTACAGACTATGCAGGCTAGTAGAAAACCTGTAACCCAAGCCATATATAAAAAGGTCTGGAGGACTTTTTGTCAGTTCAACAGGACGGTAGACACCTCTCAACCAGACATCCCTGCGATCCTTGATTTCTTGCAGGCGGGATTTGACACAGGTCTTAGACCAAGTACCTTGAAGATGCAGATTGTGGCACTAAGTGCTTTCTTCGACACATCATTGTCCTCACATCCCTGGATAATCAGATTTGTCAAGGCAATCCAGAGACTTAGACTTACCCAGAGAATTTCTTCCCCTCCGTGGGATCTGAATCTTGTCCTGAGAGTCATTTGCAAACCTGCCTTCGGCCCAGTTCATGAATTAGAAATAAAGAACTTGACTCTGAAAACAGTCTCCTTGGTGGCAATTACCATGGCTAAACGGTTGGGTGAAATCCAGGCTCTCTCTGTTGTCGAGCTGATTCGGGATGATTGCATCATTCTCGAACTGGATCCAAGTTTCTCCCCAAAGGTGGCGTCATCGATGACCTTAAACCAAGAAGTGGTTCTTCCATCATTCTGCGAAAACCCTAGAAATCCGAGAGAGGAAGAGTTCAACCATCTCGATGTCCGCAGAGCAGTGTTGGCCTATTTGTAAGCCACTTGGAACTGGAGATTCGACTCTAATCTTTTCATACAGTTTGGGGGGAAAAATAGAGGCAGGAAGGCTTCAAGACCATCCTTATTTAGATGGGTCACATCCATGATTAATCTAGCGTACCTTTCAGAAGGACAGCCTCCCCCTGAAATTATCAAAGCCCATTCTACCAGAACAGTTTCCACCTCATGGGCAACTAGAGCAGGGGCTACTATTGAACAGATATGTACCGCAGCCACATGGTCAGGACATAATACTTTTTGCAAACACTACAAGCTAGATGTTCTCTCACAGCAGAGATCTGTGTTTGGTAGGAAGGTACTTCAGGCAATTATCCCACCCTAAGCTATGAGTTCTTGGGTATACTCCTATGGTGCTGTCATGGGGACGTACTGGAACACCAGAATTAGTCTTACCGGTAATGTTGTTTCCAGGAGTCCACATGACAGCACCCTTATTTCCCTCCCTATATTGCTACTGTATGTGACTTTAATATCTGTCTAAGCAGTCTAGAATAAATTTTTGTTGTACCCAGCCAATGTGGTTCTTGGAAAATCACTGAGGAGATTGGGGGTGAGAGGGCTTTTAACCTCTTGTGCTTCCTGTCCCTACAGAGGATATGGGATTACTCCTATGGTGCGGTCATGTGGATTCCTGGAAACATCATTACCGGTAAGACTAATTCCGGTTTTCTCATAATGCCATCTATTATGTGAAGTGCACCAGTCCCTGCTGCAGCAAAACTACCCCACAACATGATGCTGCCACCGCAGTGTTTCACAGTTGGGATAGTGTTCTTAGGCTTCCAAGCTTTTCCCTTTTTCCGTCAAACGTAACGATGGTCATTATGCCCAAAAAGTTCAATTTTAGTTTCATCAGACCACAGGACATGTCTCCAAAAATTAAAGTGTTTGTTCCTGTGTGCATTTGTAAACATTAATCTGGCTCTTTTTATGTTTCTTTTGGAGTAATGGCTGCTTCCTGGCAGAGTGGCCTTTCAGCCCATGTTGATACAGTACCCGTTTCACTGTGGATATTGACACAATCTTACCAGCTTCCGCCATCATCTTCACAAGCTGTTTTGCTTTTGTCCTTGGGTTGATATGCACATGTCGGGCCAAAGCACGTTCATCTCTGGGACACAGAACCCGTCTCCTTCCTGAGCGGTATGATGGCTGGACATTCCCATCTTGTTTGTACTTGCATATAATTGTTTGTACAGATGAACAAGGCACCTTCAGATATCTTGAAATTGTACCCAAGGATGAGCCAGACTTGTGAAAGTCCACAATTCTCTTCCCGATATCTTGGCTGATTTCTTTAGACTTTCCCGTGATGCTACACCAAGAAGCAGTGCGTTTCAGGTGTGCTTTAAAATACATTCACATGTGTGTCTCTAATTAACTCAGATGTTGCCAAAAAACAAGCTTCTAAACACATGACATCATCATATGGGCCTTCCAGAATTGTGTAAAGGCATAGTAATTAGTGATGAGCGAGCGTGTTCTGTTAACCCTTTCGACGAGCATGCTCTGGTGCTTGCCGAGTATTTGCGGCGTGCTAGAATGCTATGTTTAAGTCTCTCCAGTGTGCATCATTTGCGACTGTTTGACAGCTTTAATACATGTGAGGAATGCCTGTTTGTTAGGCATTCCTGACATGTATTAAAGCTGTCAAAACAGTCTCAAATCATGCACACACAGTGACTTAAACATAACATTCGAACTTGCCGAAGATGCTTGCTGATCACTGATAGTAATCTTAGTGTATGTAAACTTTTGAGTTTGCCGTAAGTAATAAAAATGCCTTAAAACATTCTCCCTCTCCACGCCTCTCCTTCTCCATCTCTTTTCTCTCTTCTCCATCTCTTTTCTCTCTTCTCCATCTCTTTTCTCTCTTCTCCATCTCTTTTCTCTCTTCTCCATCTCTTTTCTCTCTTCTCCATCTCTACGGTCTTCTCCATCGCTCTCCTCTCTTCTCCCTCTCCATCGCTCTTCTCCCTCTCCATCGCTCTCCTCTCTTTCTTCTCCCTCTCCATCGCTCTCCTCTCTTTCTTCTCCCTCTCCATCGCTCTCCTCTCTTCTCCCTCTCCATCGCTCTCCTCTCTTCTCCCTCTCCATCGCTCTCCTCTCTTCTCCCTCTCCATCGCACTCCTCTCTTCTCCCTCTCCACGCCTCTCCTTCTCCATCTCTTTTCTCCCTTCTCCATCTCTTTTCTCTCTTCTCCATCTCTTTTCTCCCTTCTCCATCTCTTTTCTCTCTTCTCCATCTCTTTTCTCTCTTCTCCATCTCTTTGCTCTCCTCTCTTCTCCCTCTCCATCGCTCTCCTCTCTTCTCCCTCTCCATCGCTCTCCTCTCTTCTCCCTCTCCATCGCTCTCCTCTCTTCTCCCTCTCCATCGCTCTCCTCTCTTCTCCCTCTCCATTGCTCTCCTCTCTTCTCCCTCTCCATCGCTCTCCTCTCTTCTCCCTCTCCATCGCTCTCCTCTCTTCTCCCTCTCCATCGCTCTCCTCTCTTCTCCCTCTCCATCGCTCTCCTCTCTTCTCCCTCTCCATCGCTCTCCTCTCTTCTCCCTCTCCATCGCTCTCCTCTCTTCTCCCTCTCCATCGCTCTCCTCTCTTCTCCCTCTCCATCGCTCTCCTCTCTTCTCCCTAATTGTGGTAATCCTAATTCACCTAAAACGGGAAAGGTTTATTCTGATTTCATCTCAGATATTAAGAAAAACATCATATGTGTCTTTATATATAGTGTTCTGGTTTCAATTGTAGGTAATGAATCAGATGACTAGTGCTGTGTGTGAAGGCCATTGGCCCATGTTGGTAGCTAAGTCAGCTGCCCTCTGAGACCATCATGACACAGAAGGGGACAGGTTTAGTTGCTGCAATGAAGCAGTCAGACAGCCCCCTTCATACACATTGCTGCTCAGATGCAGACACAGGAAGTTCACGCCCGTTTTGAGCCCAACATTGATGTGGAGCTGTTAGAACAGCAAGAGGAGCGGCGAAACGGGCAGATCGGGGCACGTGTGGTGTATTGGTAAGTGCTATTATATAACTTTCCTAACACATTGGAAGGTATATATGTTCTGCTAGACAACTCATTTAACCCTGGGGGTGTAATATTTTACCTGTCCTTATTACTGACCGCTCTTCGTCAGCATTCTAACCTTTATTAATATTGGTTTAAATAATGGTTCTCTCCTCCCAAAATATTTTATCTGGAAATGTTGGCACAGTTCAGTGTGCGGCACAGATTCACATCTTGTACTAGGTGCTCGTATTCTATGATTAGACCAAAGTACGCTCCACCTGCATTGGGAAAAACTCCTTGTTCTTTAGGGAGTGTGTAAGGGGGAAGACCGAGGTGTAAGTACTGTCAGAGCAAGGGATCCGGAACTGCCGGGGCCGTGCCTCTGGTTGCAGAGGGAAGACAGACTGCGAGCACAGGAGTCAGGTGACTGGGAAGCTGGGGGCATGTCCAGAGTGAGAGCTGGGAGGTCAGGTGACCGAGAGACTGGTGGCGTGGGTAGAGAGAGGAAGAGACGAGGACTTTTGCACGGGAAAGCGGAGCTGGGACCTGCTCAGCAGAGCAGTGTGAGAGGGTCCAGGCTCCTGGCTCCAGGACTGGGAGCAAGAGCCGAGTGCAGTGGACCGGAGGAGTCAAGCCGACTAGAGAAGAGACGCAGGGTCGGTGCAGCCGGGCACGTGAGGTGCCGTGTTATGGACTAGGGGCTCAGCGGGTAAAATCGGAGACTGCCCTCTGCCGCCAGAAGACAGAGCATTATTTGGGCGCGGAAGCCTGAAGAAATCAACACCGGCCCCAGCTGGCAACTGCCTTGTGGAGGAAAAGAGTCAGCTAAGTGTAAAAACTGTCGTTTACAACCGGTTCAACTCTGCTATATCTAGTTAAACTGAACTGTCAGTTAAAGACTTTTACCTGATATTTCCCTTGTTTTTCCCCATATTTTCCACTGTTACTCCCTGCGTGGAGATTTACCCTGTTATTATAAACTTCCCCTGTTTATTAACCCTGTATTGGCTGCTCTGTGTTTCTGTGTCGCTGCATCTAAAGTACCTGTGTTACATTTAGCGTAGTCGGCAGGATGCTGTCTTTAGACACAGACACTGCAGAGCAGTCCATTCTGGGAGCCCCTAAATCTAGCTTGCCGCTGGGGGCCATGCTCAGCAATCTCCAAAAGTTCACCGGGGACAATATGATGCTGTGGAATGGATTGAGAGAGTTAGGAGTATGTTACGTATGTATCCGATGACCCCAGCTACGCAAGCCGAAATAGCCTTACTAGCCCTGGATGGCGAGGCCCGACAATCCGTGATGTACCGCCCTCCCCATGACCGGGATACTGTAGAAAAAGTGGTGCGGATACTGGAGGAGATGCATGGGGATCCCACCAATGTAGGAGAGCTGAGGATACGGCTGTTTCACCAAGTGCAGCAGGAGGGGGAGACTGTGACGCAGTATGTTAATGCCTTACAAAGCGTGCATGCCTATATCACTAGAAAAGACGACATGGGGAATTTGGGAATGGGTCCCCCTGACGTGATCTTAAGGGACCAGTTTGTGGCAGGTCTCAGGGATGTGCAGCTGAAGCAGGCCTTGCGGGAGCGCCTGCGCGCCAACCCACGTATGACTTTTGTAGAAGTGGGGGCAGAGGCACGTGTGAGAGAGTAGGAGATGAGGGGGGTGACTGTCCTGGGAGGGATGGTCCGGAGTAACGAGGTACCCATCCCGCTTGCAGCTGAACCTGAATGGGCTCGAGAGATACGAAAGGAGATGTGGGATGAATGATCCAGTCTCAAGAAGACCCCTGCCCCAACACCAGAGATACCCAGATCGATTGCTCCATTTATGGAAAGAATTGAATTCATGATCCCCCCTGCAGGAGAGTTCCATTGGGGAGTGATGCAGCCCTACACAGACAGAGACACGACCTGCTGGAAGTGTGAAGGCGCAGGACATTACGCCAGGGGCTGTGCTAGCCGAGGGCGCCCCCTGTCGCGGCAGCCGTTAAACTAACGGGCTCCGTGTTTGGGGGACACAGCCCGGAGCCTGAGGAAGGGGAAAGAAAAAGGAGGTCCCAAGGACTTGGTTTCCACCAGCCCGACTGTCTGGGCCGAAATAAGCGGTCGGGCTGTTCACTGCCTGGTTGACACGGGATCCCAGGTGACTACGATGACAGAAGCCTACTTCCAACAGCGATTTCCAAAGATGGCGCGGCCTGAATGGAGACCAGTAATTAGACTCACGGCAGCTAATCAATTACCCATCCCGGTCGCAGGGGTGGTGTGGATGAAGATCCGAGTGTGTGGAAAAGATGTGGGGAAAAAAGTCGACCTGGTCGCAGGGGGAATCGGAAGTGGACCCCCGGTGACCCTCGGAATGAATGTGCTGAAAGAGATCGGGCAAATCTTGATTAGTGAGCCGAAGGAGATTCCTCTAGACCAGTGGGACCCGCGAACCCACCCAAAGGGAGGGTCTTTCAACAACTAATCCGAGCTGCCCAGGCTCAGGAGACGTCAAGTGAAGGGAAGATCCTGGGGAAAATAATAGTGCCAGCAGCTACTGTTATCACCTTACCGCCCGGACAAACTGTACTCACGTTATCCGCACGGGCCTGCACACCTCTTGAGGGGGGTCGAAGTTCAGATAGAACCAACATCAATGGACAAAATACCCCCTGGACTCTTGGTGGCTCGGACACTGGCCACCGTCTGGGGTGGCAATGTTATAGTGCGGTGTGTTAATCTGAGCGAAGATGATCTCGCACACCCTCCCAGGGAGGAAATAGCCCAGATTCTGGGAATGCCAGAGAAGTTGGTGCGACCTGATGTGGTACAGTTGTCCGCTGTACGAGGAGACCCCTGGACTCTGGCTACTGTGAAGGAGGGACGAAGAATCCTAGAACAAATGCGGGCTGAATTGACGGGACTTACACCTCGACAGGTGCAGCAGGTTGAAGAGGTGCTGGAGCGGTACCAGGAAGTCTTTGCTCGCCATGAGGATGATTTTGGTTGCACCGAAGCAATTACCCACAAGATTCCCACGGGGAGCGCTGCCCCAGTGCGGGAGAGATACCGGCAGATACCTCCCCAGATGTATAAAGAGTTTAAGGAGATGCCAGCCCATATGTTACAGAATGGTGTGATATGGGAGAGTCAGAGTCCGTGGGCAGCCCCGATTGTCCTAGTCCAGAAGAAAGATGGGACCCTGCAGTTCTGTGTGGACTATAGACGACTGAATGCCTGTACAGTACGGGACTCTTAACCACTACCCCGAATCGAAGAGTCCCTGTCAGCCTTAGGGAAGGCAAGATACTTCTCCTTGGATCTGGCCAGTGGGTACTGGCAGGTGCCCTTGGCCGAACATGACCGTGCGAAGACGGCGTTCATATTACCCATGGGACTGTTCGAGTTCAATCGGATGCCTTTCGGCCTGACTAACGCCTCCGGGACGTTCCAGCGTCTGATGGAGAGGTGCCTGGGCGATTTTAAACTTTGAGGCGACACTAATTTACCTTGTCGACAGAATTGTCTATTCCGCCACCTTCGAGGAGCACCTCCAGCGACTGGAGCAAGTACTGAGCCGCCTAAAGAGTCATGTCCTAAAGGTGAAGCCCCAGAAGTGCCACCTGTTCCACAAACAGATCGAATATCTCGGTCATACTATGTCCGGTGAAGGAGTCAGGCCCACCCAGGAAAAGGTGGCCGCCGTACAGGAGTGGCCTACCCCGAAGACAGTGAAGGACGTTCGGGCCTTCCTGGGACTTGCCGGGTACTACCGAAGATTCGTGAAGAACTTCACCCGCATAGCCAACCCATTGTTGGAGCTACTTAAGGGAGTGCCGGCGGGCTCCAAGAATCAGCCAGTGGCGAAGCAGCCAGGAAGAGGCCTTCCGTGCCCTAAAAATGGCCCTGACCGAGGCCCCAATACTTGCCTATGTGGATTTCTCCCAACCCTTCATACTCCACACTGATGGGAGCCTACATGGTCTGGGAGCCGTGTTATCCCAAGTACAGGAGGGGAAAGAGCGCGTGATTGCATACTCCAGCCGCTCCCTTCACAACTCCGAGAGGAACCCGCATAATTATAGCTCTTTCAAATTAGAGTTGCTGGCTCTGGTTTGGGCAATGACCGAGAAGTTTGCAGAGTATTTGTCCAGGTCCGAAGTACTGGTGAAAACAGCTAACAACCCGCTAGCCCACCTGGAGAATGCGAAATTGGGGGCCCTGGAGCAGCGGTGGGTGGCCCGCGTGGCCAGGTACCGGTATAAGATCGCCTACCGGCCTAAGGCAGAGAATACTCACGCCGACGCCCTCTCCAGAGTGACATATGAACGGCCTGATCATGACCGCGATGAAGATTTGGAGGCGGATGAGAAGCCTAGCTTCCGAAGTTTCTTGGGACCACTGGCCGCGGCGCAGGGACAGATCGGAGAGACGTCGGAAGAACAAGTGCTAGGGCGGCCAAGCGATGACTGAATCCGACTTCAACAGACTGACAGAGAAGTTGCTCAATTACGTCAATGGGTGGCTTTGCGGCAAGTCCCCAGTCGAGAAGAGAGGAGTACCCTGTCCCCGGGAGCACTGAAGATGCTGGGACAATGGGAGAGACTGTGTTTGCGAAACGGGCTGCTCTACCCACGGGTACAGCTACTGCGAGAGTTCGGGACCACCTGGCAAGTGGTGATCCCGGAGAAGTTGGTCGGAGTAGTGGCTAAGGAGGCTCATGAACGAGGGGCTCACTTCGGACCAGAGAAGACGTTTCAGTGGTTGCAGAGGCTGGTGTATCATCCTCGACTGCGAGCAACAATAGAAGACATTTGTCGAAGTTGTCGGAGCTCTGAGCTGTTTAAGCCCCTGGAGCAGCGGGTCCCCATACAAACTATTGTGACTTCTGCCCCCTTGGAGGTGCTGATGATCGACTATTTGACTGTTGGACCGGCGCATCTCGGGTATGAACATTGCCTGGTAATGACAGACCACTTCACAAAGTTTGCGGTAGTGACCCCCGACCAGAGACCAGACCGCCGAGTCCGCTGCGCAGGCCATCTGCTGAGACTTCATTCGGGTGTACGGCTGCCCAAAGAGGATTCATTCCGATCAAGGCGCCTGCTTCCAAGGCCGGGTGATGGAAGAGCTGTACCGGTTGTACAAGATTGAGAAGTCACGGACTACTCCTTACCACCCTCAAGGAAATGAGGCCTGTGAATGCTTTAATCGGACACTGATCCAAATGCTCTGCACGTTGGAGGAAGATCGGAACGTACGGTGGCCTGAGTTTGTGGCCGAGCTGGTGTGAGTCTACAACAACCGAGTGAATAGTACGACGGGGTTCACTCCTTATGCCTTGCTGTTCGGGCGAAAGGGGCGAGAGATCACCGAGTTAGAGCTGGACCCCGAGGAGGACTACCCATGGACGGGGGTCTCTTCCTGGGTCCGGGAACATCGGCATTGACTGCAGACCCTCCGACTGCTGGTACAACAAAAGTTTCAGGAGCTCAAACATCATGAGACATTGCCTCTTCAAGGGACAGCTCTGAGACCCGGGGAGCGGGTGTTGGTTCGGGACAGGCGGCCCCGGTGCAAATTTAGTAGGCGGTGGGAACTGACCCCGCACCGAGTGAAGCGCAGGATTGGCGCTGAAGGACCTGTGTATGAAGCTCAACCCGAGGGGGCTGAAGGAGCCCCTACCAGAGTGGTTCATCGTAGTATGCTGCGACCCTGTCTGTCTAAAGATGACGAGGATGGAAAAGAATCACCTGCTTCTAGAGAGGGTCCTGTCACAGTTGCCCCAAGCCACGATGTGGACGAAGAAGAGTTGTAGATTCTACCTCCGAGCCCCAGCATTCGATTACCTGCAGTCCCCAGTGCAGGCGGCAAGGGAACATCATCGGTTGAAGCCACTGGGCAGGCGGAGATTGGAAATCTGCGTGACCCTGCACCCCCCCCATCGGTCAGACTGAGTTACGCTGGTCAGAACGGACAACAGCAGGAGTGCCTCCTCACCGTCACGAACAAGATCAATTCATGTGGTACCGTATTGTCTAGGAAGTCCCAAGAATGTGAACGTTTGAAGAAGGAACTCTCGCCCGTGGAATGGCGAGTTAAAGGAGAGCGGGAGTGTAAGGGGGGGGAAGACCCGGGTGTAAGTACTTTCAGAGCAAGGGATCCGGAACTGCCGGGGCCGTGCCTCTGGTTGCAGGGGGAAGACAGACTTCGAGCACAGGAGTCAGGTGACTGGGAAGCTGGGGGCGTGTCCAGAGTGAGAGCTGGGAGGTCAGGTGACCAAGAGACTGGTGGCGTGGGTAGAGAGAGGAAGAGACGAGGACTTTTGCACGGGAAAGCGGAGCTGGGTCCTGCTCAGCAGAGCAGTGTGAGAGTGTCCAGGCTCCTGGCTCCAGGACTGGGAGCAAGAGCCGAGTGCAGTGGACCGGAGGAGTCAAGCCGACTAGAGAAGAGTCGCAGGGTCGGTGCAGCCGGGCACGTGAGGTGCCGTGTTATGGACTAGGGGCTCAGTGGGTAAAATCGGAGACCGCCCGCTGCCGCCAGAAGACGGAGCATTGTTTGGGCGGGGAAGCCTGAAGAAATCAACACCGGCCCCAGCTGACAACTGCATTGTGGAGGAAACGAGTCAGCTAAGTGTAAAAACTGTCGTTTACAACCTGTTCGACTCTAGTTAATCTGTGAACTGTCAGTTAAAGACTTCACCTGCTATTTCCCTTGTTTTTCCCCATATTTTCCCCTGTTACTCCCTGCGTGGAGATTTACCCTGTTATTATAAACTTCCCCTGTTTATTAACCCTGTAGTGGCTGCTCTGTGTTTCTGTGTCGCTGCATCTAAAGTACCTGTGTTACAAGTGAGCGACACACTTGTAACCCAGCAATTCAACTGCGGTTGAATAAAAATGCATTTTCACAAGTCACAGATTCACCATTTCTTTTATGCATCAATGTACCTGCGGTTTATTATGGCCTTTTGAGGTGCTCGAATTTCTCTTTATGTGATGGAAATGTCTCTTTGTCTCAGTCACTAATTGCAATTCCAAAATTATAGATATACTAAAGTTACCCAGTACGGTGGCAAACGCTGGGTATGTGCCCCATGGGTAAAATATTTCTCCTTTGCTTTCTACTCCCGTCTCCTAACCTAATTGCCATGGAGGGTTCAACCATAACTCCCAAGCAGCACGCCCGCTGCCTCGGGGTCATATTCGACACTAACCTTTCCTTTACTCCCTATATCCGATCACTCACTCGCTCTTGTCACCTGCATCTTAAAAACATCTCCAGAATCCGACCTTTTCTCACTTTGGAAACTGCTAAAACTCTTACTGTCGCTCTTATTCACTCTCGTCTGTACTACTGCAACTCTCTTCTGATTGGTCTTCCTCTTACCAAACTTTCCCCTCTCCAATCCATCCTGAATGCGGCAGCCAGGGTCGTATTTCTGTCCAGCCGCTTCACCGATGCCTCCATCTTGTTGCCAGTCATTACACTGGTTACCCATCTGCTACAGGGTCCAATATAAACTCATCGCTCTCACCCACAAAGCTCTCCACGGTTCTGCACCGTCTTATATCTCCTCTCTCATCTCTGTCTATTGCCCTACACGTGCCCTCCGTTCTACAAATGACTCAAGACTAACATCCCCCATTATCCGAACCTCGCACCTCCGTCTCCAAGACTTCTCTCGTGCTGCGCCTGTTCTCTGGAATGCTCTACATGAGCTGACACATGCTCTACATGCTGTACATCCGACTGATGCCTAGCCCCCATGTCTTCAAGCGCGCTTTAAAAACCCATCTCTTTAAACAAGCCGACCACCTCAACTACTCAGTAACCTAACCTTCCCCTGTTCTCTCCTTCTAAATGTTATTCAGAGTCTGCCCCCTACTGTCTCTACACCCTCCATGCACACGATAACTGCACTCGATACTTGATTATTGCACTTAAACATACAGGCTGATGACCGGATCATGCAACTTTATATGATAATCCCTATTTATTATAATTGCCGGACCTAAAATAACAAGTACTTCTCACCTGTTGCGTCCCCCCATTTCCTTGTAGAATGTAAGCAGCGAGCAGCCGGACCCTCACTCCTGATGTAACTGTTCACTGTCTTACCTTGTATTGAATTTATTGTCTGTACATGTCCTCGCTTAACTGTAAAGTGCCGCAGAATATGTTGGCGCTATATAAATAGAAATTATTATTATAAAATGATATGACTGAATGTGGGGAGTGATGCTCATCTGATACTGAAGAGCGGAAATGTGTGTTCTAAGCTAGAATATGACCACACGGCGGTGGCCGTCCTATGACTGACACTCCACGAACAGAAGGTACGAGCGTCACAGCACGACGTGTTACTTGTACCGCAACACACATTTATTGGGGGTTCCCACATTATGACAACTCAAATCATGATGATGGATGGATTGCGAACGGTTACACTGTAAATTTCAGCACTCTAGATTGAAACGCATAGTATCACTTGTCAGATTTACACTACAAGTACATTTCCAAATGAAAAAAATGTGGATGACATCTGTTCAAATATTATCTCCATGATTGGTCCTGTAATCTGCTAGGTGTAAATCTGCAAGGAAAACCTGCAGTATCTCCATTCTATGTGAACAGACCCCTATAGGTTCCTTTGCAATATCCTTTTATTATCTGTGAACATTTCCTTACAATTACAGGATGAAGTGGTTTCTAAACCACATTTGGATTTTTAAGTCTGGAGCTTGTGCGGTGTTTTGTGGATGTAAGGCTCTGTATACAGTAGCATCTGTCATTCATCGGAACTCACTGAATAAAAAAAATAAATATTGCATGATATGTTTTTTTAGGTGATCCTCTCTAGGGGAAAGGACAGTCTGCTGCAATTTTCTATACAGTTAAATAAACGGTATGTCGAAGCGTAGCCGCCAAAAGAACACTCTTGTGACTTCTGTCTGAAAAATAAGGGTGTATGGAAAAAATTGAGACAGGAGCTTTACTGGTCGATACGTTCACAAATCAAAAGCTTTCAAATTATCTCACCAGGTTTTCCATACATAAACTATATTCAACACCGTTCATTCATCTTTATAAGCACTTCTGCTCCGTATACCTAAGAAAATGCGGTTTATTAATCGTCGCCGCCTGGTCCGTTGAACGTCTCCGGACTGTGCTTGGCGCCTCCTGTGTCCCCCTCATTTTCCATATCTCCTGACTTGATGTCATCCCATCCCCGCAGCCTGTTCCTCCTGTGTAGCTCTTGTTCCTTACTATACAGGCGTGAGAGATGCACATGGGGCAAAGCGACATAGCTAATCAGTACAACTATACTACATTTCTAATTGGAGATATTTGCTAATATATTTATTACACCTACTGTTGGGTTACGATCTTGAAGATGGGAAAAACCCCTTTAACTTCGCTGGACAACTCCTGTATAGGACACTCCCATGCTATAACAATACGAGAAAAAACCCATTAGATATCCATGTCTAGTATATGACTGTCGCTGATAAAGGTCTCTGCTTGCATCTGAGCGCTGTGCCCCCTTGTTTCTGCTCCGTTCTATCCACCGACTGTTTACAGAATGTTATTATTCAGTGAGTGATGAATTAGATCTTGCAAATGATAAATAATTAAAACTTAAAGTCCGTTTAAATGCTTTAGTACCTTTTATTAATGATGATGCTTTATTCGTAGAAGTCTCTTAAAAACAATATTGACTATGTTTGGTTAATTTTTTACTTTGTTTTTACACCTCACTTTCATAGAATGAAACCATCTCCGCAACCACCAAGATTACTTGTAACCCCTCAACTGTGAGTATTGATGTGTTGTGTTTTCCATGGCCTGTATACACCGCATGCAGAATTATTAGGCAGATGCGTATTTTGATCACATGATACTTTTTCTACATGTCGTCCTACTCCAAGCTGCATAGTCTTCAGAGCCAACTACCAATGAAGTAAATCTGGTGATGTGCATCTCTGTAATGAGGAGGGGTGTTGACTAATGACATCAACACCCTATATAAGGTGGGCTTAATTATTAGGCAACGTCCTTTCCTTTGGCAAAATGGGTCAGAAGAGAGATTTGACGGCTCTGAAAAGTCCAATATTGTGAGATGTCTTGCAGAGGGAGGCAGCAGTCTTGAAATTTCCAAACTTTTGAAGCGTGATCACCGAACAATCAAGTGTTTCATGGCAAATAGCCAACAGGGTCGCAAGAAGCGTGTTGGCCAAAAAAGGCGCAAAATAACTGCCCATGAATTGAGGAAAATCAAGCGTGAAGCTGCCAAGATGCCATTCGCCACCAGTTTACCATATTTCAGAGCTGCAACGTTACTGGAGTATCAAAAAGCACAAGGTGTGCGATACTCAGGGACATGGCCAAGGTAAGGAAGGCTGAAAAACCACCACCTCTGAACAAGAAACATAAGATAAAACGTCAAGAATGGGCCAAGAAATATCTTAAGACTGATTTCTCAAAGGTTTTATGGACTGATGAAATGAGAGTGACTCTTGATGGGCCAGATGGATGAGCCAGAGGCTGGATCAGTAAAGGGCAGAGAGCTCCACTCCGACTCAGACTCCAGCAAGGTGGAGGTGGGGTACTGGTATGGGCTGGTATCATCAAAGATGAACTTGTGGGACCTTTTCGGGTTGAGGATGGAGTGAAGCTCAACTCCTAGACCTACTGCCAGTTTCTGGAAGACAACTTCTTCAAGCACAGGAAGAAGTTGGTATCGTTCAAGAAAAAGATGATTTTCATGCAGGACAATGCTCCATCACATACATCCAACTACTCCACAGCGTGGCTGGCCAGTAAAGGTCTAAAAGAAGAAAAAATAATGACATGGGCCCCTTGTTCACCTGATCTGAACCCCATAGAGAACCTGTGGTCCATCATAAAATGTGAGATCTACAGGGAGGAAAAACAGTACACCTCTGGGAGCAGTGTCTGGGAGGCTGTGGTGAGATCTACAGGGAGGGAAAACAGTACACCTCTGGGAGCAGCGTCTGGGAGGCTGTGGTGAGATCTACAGGGAGGAAAAACAGTACACCTCTGGGAACAGTGTCTGGGAGGCTGTGGTGAGATCTACAGGGAGGGAAAACAGTAAACCTCTGAGAACAGTGTGTGGGAGGCTGTGGTGAGATCTACAGGGAGGGAAAACAGTACACCTTTGGGAGCAGTGTCTGGGAGGCTGTGGTGAGATCTACAGGGAGGAAAAACAGTACACCTCTGGGAACAGTGTCTGGGAGGCTGTGGTGGCTGCTGCTCGCAATGTTGATCGAAAACAAATCAAGCAACTGACAGAATCTATGGATGGAGGCTGCTGAGTGTCATCATAAAGAAAGGTGGCTATATTCATCACTAATTATTTTGGTTTTGGTTTTTGCATGTCAGAAATGTTTATTTCTACAGTTTGTGCACTGATATTGGTTTACCTGGTGAAAATAAACAAGTGAGATGGGATTATATTTAGTTTTTATTAAGTTGCCTAATAATTCTGCACAGTAATAGTTACCTGCACACACAGATATCCTCCTAAGATAGCCAAATCTAAAAAACCCCACTCCAACTTCCAAAAATATTAAGCTTGGGTATTTATGAGTCTTTTGGGTTGATTGAGAACATAGTTGTTGATCAATAATAAAAATAATCCTCTAAAATACAACTTGCCTAATAATTCTGCACGCAGTGCAGTGGTCAGTGTAAGAAAATAATTTTGGTGAGTCCCAAAAATAATTAAAATCCTCAATTTATTACAAAATAATTAAAAGATCATACAGGTTGGGAATACATCTCAACGCGTTTCTGACAAAATGCCCTTATTCACTGAGATACAGATTCCTTATGATACATGGTATAAAAAAAAAATGGTAACCAACCGTTGATCAATAAACACATATATTAACAATCAATCACATTTGAGAATAATTAGCATAATCACAAGGCTAAATCACAAGGAAACCAGAAGGAGAGGAAAAAAACACACAAAAAACAAAAACTGCATTCAAATCCTTAAGATTTAATATAGGTAAAGAGTATCATTCCTATGGTTCATGCCGTTGGGGTATTTTGTATCAAGTTTAATCATCCAAAATAATTCTCTTAGGAGGAGTTTTTTCCTCCAATCCCCTCCTCTAATAGGAATATCCACTTTTTCTAGCCCATAGAATGAAAAATTGTTTAATTCCCCTTTGTCTCTCTACAAAATGCTCGCATGCTCCTGAATAGGAGGCATTTTTATTTTTGATGTTGGTAACATGTTCTGCCATCCTTTTCTTTAATTTACGTATTGTGCAGCCAATGTATTTTATTTTACATTCTATTTTACAATATGCAATACACAACATCATTTGTATTGCAATTAATAAATCTTTTAATACCATTGGCTGCATCAATTTTTTGAGTTTGCAACGTACACTGACACATCGTACCTTTTTGGAACATGCACATTTAAAAAAACCTTTACAACTTAGCCAGGTTTTTTTATCACTTTTTTTGTGGCATATATAGACTTGGGGAAAGAGTATTTCTCGGCACACATACTAATCCATTTTTCAGGATTTTATTTAAGTCCCGATCTTGGAATAATACAGGGACATAGCTGTTTTATAATATTTTTGATTTCCTGAAATTGGCAACTATATGGGGTACCGAAGATGTTTTTTTTTTTTTTTTGTCCATATTATTTGATTTTATTGTTATTGGTTTCTTGTTATTAACCCCATCATCTCTGTTGTTTAAATGAGTATTTCTTATAAGAACTTTTTTTAATGCTGAATAGGGTTGAGCGAGTATGTTGTGTCCGAGTATGCTCGGGCCGAGCTCCGAGTATTTACAGCCGCTCGGTGATGAGGTTAAATAGCTCCCTAATTGACGTGTCTTAAGTAACCCGGTGTTCTGGGAATTAATGGCTGTAGATAAAAATCTACCCATCGACTTAAATTTTCATTCAAAGAAGAAATACTCGATCTAATGGGGGCGTAAAGGTGTAGGAAATTCTAGTTTGTGGGTTTTAGGGAGCCCATGAAAAATTGGTGTTATCGGATTATCAGGTATAATATTATAACTCATTTTTTCAGTAAACACCCCCATTTTTTCTCCATCTTCAACCAATTTACTCAAATTTTTTTTGCATGATTCTGTGGGATTAAATTGTATCCTTTTATACGTCTCATTATCATCCAGGATATCATAAACACATTTTTCATAGAGTTTCTTATCCATAAGACCAATGCAGCCTGCTTTGTGGGATTTCTTAAATCGCCAGGTCATCTCTCTTTTGTATATGTTGGTGATTGCTTTTTTTCTCATCTATAGTTAGATTATTTTTTTTTATTTGATACACTCTGTTTAATTTTTTGAGAAAGTTCTATCAAATCTCTTTTTCAATTAAAGACTGAAAAGTTGAAATTCATTCAATCTTAGAATCTTTTGGATAGAAAGATGGATTCAAAATACGAAAATCCTTTGTATCCACATTTATTAGATCGACTTCACCTGATTCACCTTTTAAATCCTCCAAAGTCACACCTTGTTCATCAAACATCAATTGTGCAAAAGTTTCACAATTATCCTCCTCCTTATACAATTCCCCAGGGACATTGAGACCATTATAAAAATAATCTGGCTAGTTTATTTACATCTAGAATCTTTTGAAATAAATCAAAATCCTGATTAGGAACAAAATTAGTCCCTTTATTTAAGTTATTGATCTCATGTTCAGAGCACGATAACGCTGGACCATGGGTTGTCTACTTTTTCTTGCCCCTCGTATTGAAACTTGGGGGATCTGGATCTCCTCCTCCTCCTTCGGTCGCTTCTCCTGTCGTTTTTTGAAGCAGGATTACCACAATCTCCTCCTGTTCCATCTTCTGAGCTCTCTCCATTGATATCTGAAAAAACTCCTTAGATGAAAAAGTTACATTTCTGGATGGAGTTTTGTCATCTATATTATTCTTCAGGATAGATTTTTAAGTCAGGTTTTTTTGGATTTTGGGAAATAGATCTTATATTCCTCTTCCAATCATAAACTTTATCATGTTTAGAATCTAAACAGTCTCTTTGAAACTTTTTTTTTTTATTGTCATGATGTTATTTTCAATTTTGTCCAAATTTTCTTTCGTTTTAAGATGTAACAGTTCATACTCCTGAGTTTTATTGAGGATTTTATTTGTGCAATGTGCAGATTAATTTGTTGTAATTTTTTCTCTTCCTCAGAGATGATCAACTTCATGAGGTCATTTGAGCATTGTGATAAAATGTCATTCCATTGTGTTAGAAATATATCAGAGAAAATATAAGTGGGTACCTTTTTTAATTCGGAGTCCTCTTGGTATCATCAATTTTTCCACATACCTCCTCAAGGTATTGCGATCCCACCATGTTCTCAACTTATCCAGTTTATGCATTAACTCTTTCCGGCTCGGGTCAGTGTTCCTTTCTGAATCACCGAATACTTCTTGTAGTCTGTCCTGCCGTGACTCCATGGAGGAGAAGATAATCCTTCTCAGCAGTTTTGAATGGTAGAAATGATGGAAATAGTGGATTCGCTTGTGAACTATAATAAATCCAGAATGACTTCTTCAATCCATTGCATAATCTATGCTGGTACACGGGGCAAAATGAGTCAACCACAAGGTAAATAAACCAAAAAGCCGCCTCACCGTGTCCTATTTATATGACTCAGTCCGTCTTACAATGTTCTGGGTCTCCAACCAGTAGCCGTGAGTAGTGGTCAATATAATTCTGAAATTGTTTTTTCGTGGTATATTGTATTTCATGATTGTGGTAAAATTTCTTCGATATCACTTGCGTTTATTGGTGAAAAAAACTGAAATTTGGCGAAAATTTTGAAAATTTCACAATTTTAAGGCTGTGTTCACACGATGCGTATTTCATGCGTTTCCGCGGCGTTTTTGCAGTTGCGTAAATGCCGCGGAAACGCATGAAAAACGCATGGTAGAAGGGCAGCAATGTTCCCCAATGGAAATCCGCATGTGCTGTGCCCATGATGCGGATTTTTCCGCAGCGTTAACGCTGCGGTCAAAAATCCGCAGCATGTCAATTCATTTTGCGGAAACGCGGCGATTTCGCCGCCATTGACTTGCATTAGAACGCGCCAATTCCGCAAGACAGCATTTGTACTTGCGTAATTGGTGCGTTCTAATGTGCGGATGGTACCCGGGTGTGGAGGACAGGAGAGTCTCATCCACACCCAGGTACCATTAAAAAAGCTGTAAAAGAAGAATAAAATAAAAAATAAATGTATTCTTACCATCTGTCGGCCCGCACAGCGCTCCCGCTTGGTTCCCGGCACTTGCAGTGAGTTGTAGGACCTGCGGTGACGTCAGAGTCATGTGACGGGTCACGTGACGCTGACGTCGGCAGGTCTTTCAATTCAAAGTTGCCGGCAGCCGGGAGAACGGACTGAGCAGGACAGCGCGGGCCATCAGAGGTAAGTATATACACTCTCTCGGTTCACACTGTATAAATCCATGTTTGCATGGATTTATATAGTGTGACCTAGTTATCAAGCACTTTCCAGGTGATGCTAACATCGCCTGGAAAGCGCTTGTCAATCTGCATGCGGAAACGCATGTGAATCTGCATGTGGATCCGCATGTATTCTGCAGGAAAAACGCATGCACAATCTGCATGCGTTTTTTCTGCCAGGGAGATGCAGAAATGATGCAGAAATTTTCTGCTTCATTTCTGCATCGTGTGCACATACCCTAAAACTTTGAATTTCCATGCCCTTAAATCAGAGAGATATGTTACACAAAATAGTTAATAAATAACATTTCCCACATGTCTACTTTACATCAGCACAATTTTGGAACCAAACATTTTTTTGTTAGGAAGTTATAAGGGTTAAAAATTGACCAGCGATTTCTCATTTTTCCAACAAAATTTACAAAACCATTTTTTTTTTTAGAGACCACATCACATTTGAAGTGACTTTGAGGGGCCTTTATGGTGGAAAATACCCAAAAGTGACACCATTCTAAAAACTGCACCCCTCAAGGTGCTCAAAACCACATTCAAGAACTTTATTAACCCTTCAGGTGCTTCACAGGAATTTTTGGAATGGGGAGGAAAAAAAATGAACATTTATTTTTTTTCACAAAAATGTTACTTTAGACCCCACTTTTTTATTTTCGCAAGGGTATCATTAAAAAATGAACCGCAAAATTTGTTGTACAATTCCTCCTGAGCACGCTAATGCCCTGTATGTGGGGGAAAACCACTGTTTGGGCGCACGGCAGGGTTCGGAAGGGAAGGAGCGCCATTTGACTTTTTGAATGTAAAATTGGCTTGAATAATTAGCGGACGCCATGTTGCTTTTGGAGAGCCCCTGATGTGCTTAACAGTGGAAACCCCCCACAAGTGACACCATTTTGGAAACTACAACCCTCAAGGATTTTATCAAGGGGTGTAGTGAACATTTTGAACCCAGAGGTACGACACAGAATTTGATCACATTAGGTCATCATATTGAATAAGTTGTCATTAGTCTTGAGTGCAAGTGCTCGCTACTTGAGTTTGCATTGGGTACTCGGGTATGCACCATGTATCGCGCGTGCTCGAGTGACATGTTCGAGTCTCTGCCCCGCATTTTTCACTGTTATTAGACACCCAAAAAAAAACAACATGCGGGGATCACTTCTACATGGCAGGTAATCCCCGCGAGGTTTTTTTGGCTGTATAACAGCTGCAAAACATTTGGGGCGGAGACTCGAGCACCCGCTATACTCGGTGCAAACTCAAGTAGCGAGCACTTGCGCTCAACATTAGTCGCCATATCGTCGTCATTTTTTTTTTTCTTCTGAAAAAATCCCAGCCCTAACCGTAGAGTTTATTTTTTACACCGTTCCTCGTGTGGTATGAGTGATTAGACGACTTTATTCTTCGGGTCGGTGCGATTACAGCGATACTAGATTCATGTTGGGTTTTTATGATTGACAGCTGTCACTCACTAAAAAAACCTTTTTTTTTTTTGCAAAGACTAGTTTTTGCATCGCCATATTTTGAGAGCTAAAAGTTTTCCACATTTCGGCCGACAGAGTCATGTGACGGCTTGTTTTTTGCGGGACAAGTTGACTTTTTCAGTGGTGCCATTTTTGGGCACGTGACATTTTTTGATCGCTTTCTATTCCGATTTCTGGGAGTCAGAATAAACAAAAACCAAGAATTCAGGAATTGTTTCTTTGTTTTTTTTATTCTGTTCCGCGTGTGGTAAAATTGATAAGGCAGTGTTATTCCTCGGGTCAGTACGTTTACAGCGGTACTGCATTTATATTGTTTTTTTTATGTTTTGGCGCTTTTACACAATAAAAACTATTTTATAGAAAAAAGAATTGTTTTTGCATCGCTTTTATTCTGAGAGCTATAACTTTATTTTTCGGATGATGACGCTGTATGACGGCCTTTTTTTTTTGCGGGACGAGATGACGTTTTCAGCGGTACCATTTTTATTTACATTTGTCTTTTTGATCACGTTTTATTCCATTTTTTGTTTGGCGGTATGATGATAAAGCATCGTTTTAAGTTTCGTTTTTTATTTCTTTTTTTTACCGTGTTCACTAAAGGGGTTAACTAGTGGGACAGTTTTGTAGATCAGGTCGTTCCGGACACGGCGATACCAAATATGTGTACTTTTATTGCTTTATTTCTTTTCATTATTTATTTATGGGTACAATACATCTTTTTTTTTTTTGGATTATTATTTTTCATATTTTTACAATTTTAATTTTTATATTTTTTTCACTTTCTGACCTTTTTATTAATTTTGCATATTGTCCCACTATGGGACTTTCACTTTTTGCAGCCTGATAGGCTGTATAGCATAGAAAGCAGCAGCTCCCCTATGCCATGAAGCCTGTCAGCGCTGCACAGGGAGAAGTTACTTTGGTCGCGCACTGCGCATGACCAAAGTAACTTCCTGCCTCCTGGTGACCCGGATGTTGTCATGATGACATCGGGTCACCATGAGAACATCCGGGACCGGACTCAGACGCCACGGGATGCCGGCAGAGAAGGTAAGTATTGCTTTTTTCGGGGGTTAATGTGCAGGGAGCGATGCAGGACCGCTCCTGGCACATAGCGCCGGTGTGTCAGCTGTGACAGTCAGCTGACACCTGGCGGCGATCTAGCCTGCACCGCTTGTGAGCCCAGGAGATGTGGTATGATCAGACCATGTTCCTGCCCGGTCAGACATTACACCGTACACAGCAGGGGCATATCTATAAGATTATCTCAGCACGGGGGCATTTTATTTTAATGCAATTCAATTGTGGAAATTATTATTATTCCAAGATCTATTTCTTTAAAATTAACTTTTGCTCGTGGGAAGACCCCTTTAATATGTGTGTGGCAATTTCAAAGCATGTTGCTATTGTTTTTCACTGACATTCTTTCAGTGAAAAAAAAAAAAGCGTGCGTCAGCCCTGCCCCATGAATAACCTTGGTCCAAGTACTATCTGATGACAAATCGGACAGCAACGTATATGCTGGTGTGAGCGATGCCTTCTAGAATGGTGCTGTGAGATTATTGCGCCATGAGTGTGCTGACTTGCTGCTGTCATTATACTGGATTTCTACCTTTTTACTGTATTAGCAGTTGTCATCTGCAAACTGTAAATCCTCTGTCACTAAAGAGCGGGATTATAATCTGCACTGCTGTAATCTGGGTGGGAGCCCCAAATGTGATATAGAAAGAGAATATCTATAACCCAGTATAGTACAACCCTCCGTGCACTTCTCTTGTTACTTAAACCCTCCTTGTACAATATAAATTTCCAATACTATACTTTTTTTTTTTTTTTTTAAACTTTGAGGCAGTGTGCCCACGATGCGTTTTTTAAGTGTTTCCTCAGCGGTAAAAACACTGCAGAAACGCTTAAAAAATGCATGGTAGAAGGTCTGCCATGTTCCCCAATGATAATCCTCATCTGCTGTGCACATGATGCGGAAATTTCCGCTGCGGATTATCATTGCGGAAAAAAACGCAGCGCTACCAATTATTTTGCGGAAGCACGGCGTTTTCGCCGCCATTGACTTTCATTGAATCGCTTGGAATCCGCATCACTGCATCTGTACATGCGGAATCCATGCGTTTCAATGTGCGGATGGTACCCGGGTGTGGAGGACAGGAGACTCTCCTCCGGACCCGGGTACCATAGAACCTGTGCAAAAAAGAATAAAATAAAAAATATACATTATACTTACCTTCCGATGGCCCCCGCAGTCTTGCTGCGCTTGTCTTCACTTGCCGGCAGCTCGCGATGGACTGGAGGACCTGCGCTGATGTCATAGTCATGTGACGGCAGGTCCTTCAGTGTACCGCGAGCTGTCGGCAAGCCAGGACGGAGCGAAGCAAGACTGCGGGGGCCATCGGAAGGTAAGTATAGATTTATTTTTTACCATTCTTTTACAGTCACACTATATATGCCGGTTGCCGGTTACATGGATTTATATTGTGTGACCAAGTTGTCAAGCACTTTCCAAGTGATGCTAAAATCTCTTGATAACCCGCATGCAGAAATGCAAGTGAAGAACGCTTCACATCCGCATGTCCCTGGCAGGAAAATGCTTGTACAATCCACACGGACAATCCACATGCACAATCCACATGCACAATCCACATGCACAATCCGCACGCACAATCCGCACGCACAATCCGCACGCACAATCCGCACGCACAATCCGCACGCACAATCCGCACGCACGGACAATCCACACGCACAATCCGCATGCACAATCCGCATGCACAATCCGCACGCACAATCCGCACGCACAATCCACACGGACAATCCGCACGCACAATCCGCACGGACAATCCACATGCACGGACAATCCACATGCACGGACAATCCGCATGCACGGACAATCCGCATGCACAATCCGCACGCACAATCCACACGCACGCACAATCCACATGCACAATCCGCACGCACAATCCACATGCACGGACAATCCACATGCACAATCCCCATGCACAATCCCCATGCACAATCCGCACGCACAATCCACATGCACAATCCCCATGCACAATCCCCATGCACAATCCGCACGCACAATCCACATGTACAATCCGCACGCACAATCCACATGTACAATCCGCACGCACAATCCACATGCACGGACAATCCACATGCACGGACAATCCGCATGCACGGACAATCCGCATGCACAATCCGCACGCACAATCCACACGCACGCACAATCCACATGCACAATCCGCACGCACAATCCACATGCACGGACAATCCACATGCACAATCCCCATGCACAATCCCCATGCACAATCCGCACGCACAATCCACATGCACAATCCCCATGCACAATCCCCATGCACAATCCGCACGCACAATCCACATGTACAATCCGCACGCACAATCCACATGTACAATCCGCACGCACAATCCACATATACAATCCGCACGGACAATCCACATGTACAATCCGCACGCACAATCCACATGTACAATCCGCACGGACAATCCACATGTACAATCCGCATGCGTTTTTTCTGCCAGGGAGATGCAGAAACGCTCAGGAAAAAATCCGTAGCATTTCTGCATCGTGGGCACATAGCCTTAAAGGGATTTTCTGTTTTTTTTGGAAACCCCTCTTCCTGGGCTGCAGATGTTTAAAAAACAACCAAACTGTTCTTTCCTCCCCCTCCCCGGGTCCAGCGCTGAGTCTCTGCCGTTTCTTTTCGTGTCTTATTGTCTGCAGATCAGATTCCTTCCTTCCACAATCCTTGGCCTCTCGTGTTCTTCTCTTCCATTTAGATGGAAGACACTGTCTCTTGGCTGCCAGGAGTCATCCTCTCTGGGCGCGTGAACCTGCATTTCTCATTCACTGAGTGTTAATGGCTAACCAATGCCTCCGTGATGTCGCTGAGTGTATCTTGCACCCTCTCTGATGTTGATAGAGGGACTGAAATAGCTGCCAAAACCTTCTCTGCTGCTCTGGTGTTGGATGATAACAAGTTACTTCAGCTCGGGCCATTATCTTGCCAGTCAACTTGTATTGTAAAGGCAGAAGTAAACCTGGTAATCTCGGGCCATGCTCTCCCGCACACTAATCACTGGTGCACGTTGGTGATGTCTAATATTAGTGCTGCTGCTGGTACATTTGATTGACGCTTGCTTCCTTTAGTCGAGTATATATATATATATAGTAGTATTCCTGCCATTGATATGTGTTCATGTGAGAGCACTAAAGCTTTTCTGTGTATTTGTACTGAATAATGTCCAAATATAATCTTATGTCTGACACTAAGTTGCAGACAGGCCATTGGAACTTTCTTGGTACTTAAAGCTATTTTATATGTGCATCTTTTGCAATTTCGTTTTTTTATTGCTGCAAATTGTAATGCAGAAAATTATTGCTGAAGGAGAATACCTTAGGTGTCCCTCACAAAGCTGAACCATGTGCATGCAGCGTATATGGCTTCCTGACATGCGGCACTTTTTTTTTTTTAGTATATTACTGTATAGCGGCATCATATTCTCTCCTAAAAGTAACACTTCTAGGGGTACGTTATGTCTGTAACCAATCATCCAATGATACCTGCCCTGATTCTTAGTGGATTCTGTACCAAACTGACCGTTCTTTAATTGGAGGCGCGTATAGGTAAAGTAGGGCTCCGTCTACCTCTGTGGGCGCCTTATTACGACACATGGAGCCCTTATTCTCCATCTGTTATATCTCTGTATGTCTTGATAAAAATGAAAGTCTATTTCTTTTTTTTTTTTTATTGTTGAAACGTTTGACTTCTCTTCTCAGAAACGTGTTGCAAAGTTACTTTCTTTTCCCCCCTATGTCTGTCTATGGGGTCAGAGCCCGTTTTGTGCTGCGAGCAATCTTAGAACATTTTTTTTCTTCCCTACTGTGTAAAAAGTAGCCACTTACGTGTAAACTGAGTATTGCCTACATCGGTTTTATCGCCCTTCATCATCTGAAATTCATTTAGCGTCTCGTACGTGTAACCCGTGTGTAGCGAGGACTGAATATTCTGGAAAGATCCAGTTGTTTCTTGTTTGAGGTTCTTGCATAATCTGTAACGGATTTAGCTCCTAATTGTCTTGTTGGTTTCTGGGAGGGTTTCACATGTCCTGTGGAGGATCTATGGCCAGATGAGAGTCCTTGCACTTTTTGGGTGCAGTCAGATGGCCGTATAAATCGGACTGCAATGCACGGACTGGCCGGTGGCTCTCCCAATCAGAGTGTGACCACTTCATATATTTCTCACACTCAGGTCAGAAGAGCCATGGCCAGTCTGAGCATTGTGGTCCGATTTATGCGGCATGCTGACTGCGCCCTTATTGATAGCCATCCTCAGCGAGCTCGATTATCTGACTTTCATATGGTCCATGTAGACCGACCAGTTTGTCTGGTAACAAGCGCTGTTCAGCTATATACAGTTTGATTAGCACTTATTTACTGGTCCGTACACCGGCCGGCCAATTACTGAAGGGAATAGAACGACTATTAATATTCTCTCTTCTTTCCCCATACATGTTAGCCTGTTTACACGGTGCTCATAACAATACTTTATGCCGCCATTGAAATCGCGTCATCTGTCGAACGAGCATATTGCTCATTTATTGGGTAACTGCTGCCATTTTTACGCAGACTGATAACTGGGACAGTGTTCTTACAAACGCTTCTTCACCGATTGTCGGCTTGTCTATATGCACCTTAAGGCTTTGTTCACACTGGTGCAAGTTGGTTATATATTTCTGTTCCAGCATAGGAAATATGAAAAATGGCGGCAGTGCTTGACACCTGAGTCGCATGAGACCCAATTACCTATAATATTTGGGCTACGCAATGATATTAGCTGCAACACGGATCATGCAACCAAAAATCACTCTGTGCCACTGCAACATTGTGACTCACGAGGTAGCCCTGCAACATTGTGACTCACGAGGTAGCCCTGCAACATTGTGACTCACGAGGTAGCCCTGCAACATTGTGACTCACGAGGAAGCCCTGCAACATTGTGACTCACGAGGAAGCCCTGCAACATTGTGACTCACGAGGAAGCCCTGCAACATTGTGACTCACGAGGAAGCCCTGCAACATTGTGACTCACGAGGTAGCCCTGCAACATTGTGACTCACGAGGTAGCCCTGCAACATTGTGACTCACGAGGAAGCCCTGCAACATTGTGACTCACGAGGAAGCCCTGCAACATTGTGACTCACGAGGTAGCCCTGCAATATTGTGACTCACGAGGTAGCCCTGCAACATTGTGACTCACGAGGTAGCCCTGCAACATTGTGACTCACGAGGAAGCCCTGCAACATTGTGACTCACGAGGAAGCCCTGCAACATTGTGACTCACGAGGAAGCCCTGCAACATTGTGACTCACGAGGAAGCCCTGCAACATTGTGACTCACGAGGAAGCCCTGCAACATTGTGACTCACGAGGAAGCCCTGCAACATTGTGACTCACGAGGAAGCCCTGCAACATTGTGACTCACATTGTGACTCACGAGGTAGCCCTGCAACATTGTGACTCACGAGGTAGCCCTGCAACATTGTGACTCACGAGGTAGCCCTGCAACATTGTGACTCACGAGTAAGCCCTGCAAAATTGTGACTCACGAGGAAGCCCTGCAACATTGTGACTCACGAGGAAGCCCTGCAACATTGTGACTCACGAGGAAGCCCTGCAACATTGTGACTCACGAGGTAGCCCTGCAACATTGTGACTCACATTCTGACTCACGAGGTAGCCCTGCAACATTGTGACTCACGAGGTAGCCCTGCAACATTGTGACTCACGAGTAAGCCCTGCAACATTGTGACTCACGAGGAAGCCCTGCAACATTGTGACTCACGAGGAAGCCCTGCAACATTGTGACTCACGAGGTAGCCCTGCAACATTGTGACTCACATTGTGACTCACGAGGTAGCCCTGCAACATTGTGACTCACGAGGTAGCCCTGCAACATTGTGACTCACGAGGAAGCCCTGCAACATTGTGACTCACGAGGAAGCCCTGCAACATTGTGACTCACGAGGTAGCCCTGCAACATTGTGACTCACGAGGAAGCCCTGCAACATTGTGACTCACGAGGTAGCCCTGCAACATTGTGACTCACGAGGAAGCCCTGCAACATTGTGACTCACGAGGTAGCCCTGCAACATTGTGACTCACGAGGTAGCCCTGCAACATTGTGACTCACGAGGTAGCCCTGCAACATTGTGACTCACGAGGTAGCCCTGCAACATTGTGACTCACGAGGTAGCCCTGCAACATTGTGACTCACGAGGAAGCCCTGCAACATTGTGACTCACGAGGAAGCCCTGCAACATTGTGACTCACGAGGAAGCCCTGCAACATTGTGACTCACGAGGTAGCCCGGCAAGCAGATCGCAAAAAGTCAGAACCAGTGGGATGTTTTGTGACTTGCTTGTCAAGGTTGTAACATCTTGCAGGTCGCAATGCGACACCGTTCACCAGCAAACGGACATCGAGTGATCTGTGTCATGTAGCCCCAGCCTAAAGGGGCTGGTCAGGTTTCTCATATGGTGGATTTTATTTTACCCAAACAAATAGCACAACAATAGTCTGCAGCAGATGTCAACAGAGCCTTAATGGCAACATAAAATAGAGGGAAAAAACAATTGTGTCAGTGAGTATATCAATGTATAATTGGAAGAGGCAACTCCGTCCATTAAAGGATTAGATGTAGCAGAAAAATTTGCTGACACCTTAAACTTTACCTGTTCTATAACTGTGTTGCCAAAATGAAAGTGACCCGTTTCTGTGCTGATGTTGTATAGTACTATACTGCAATTACATGGCGCTCATGCTGCACTTATTCTATGGATCTGGGTTTCCATTGTAGACGGTGGAAAGATCTCCAGATATTACAGTGTATAAGACTTGACCTGTTCAGTGCTGAATATTCGTGATGACTAATGCTGGTATGGAAGACACTGTATTGGCAGGAGAATGCCGGCTGTGCTCCTGAAATAAAAAAAGAAATCTAGATCTGTGCACAGGTAATTGTAGACCTGTCTCTAATCTCCTCTCCATCTCATAACTGGTGGATCTCTTGGCCTCCTCTTATCTAATCCGCTGTTTCTCTGATAACTCCCTTCTTCCCTTCTTAGGCTATGTGCCCACGTAGCAGATTTGATGCAGAGCGTTTTTGCCTCTCTCTGGCAGATTTACATGCGTTTTTTTCTGCCAGAGAGAAGCGTTTTCGCATGCGTTTTTTCAAGCAGTTTTCCAAGCGATTTTAGCATCACTTGGAAAGTGCTTGTCAAGTTGGTCACACTATATAAATCCATGCAACCGGCATATATAGTGTGACCAAGTAATAGTTAAAAAAAAGAATAAGAATGGTAAAAAATAAAAAAAAAAGCTTATACTCCCCTTCCGGTGTCTTCCCGGTGTCATCTCTGCTGTGTCCGATCTCTTGCAATGCTCGCGGTGGTGTGAAGGACCTGCGGTGACGTCATTGAGTCATGTGATGGGTCACATGACTCAGTGACATCATGGCAAGTCCTTCACAACAGCGCAAGCATTGCAAGAGACCGGACGGCGTGGACAAAACACCAGGAGGACATCGGAAGGTGAGTATAAATTTTATTTTTTATTTTAAATTCTTTTTTTTACAGTTTCTATGGTACCCGGGTCCGGAGGAGAGTCTCCTGTCCTCCACACCCGGGTACCATCCGCACATTAGAACGCGCCAGTTACACAAGTACAGATGCAGTCTTGCGGAATTGGCGCGTTCTAATGCAAGTCAATGGCGGTGATTACGCTGCTTGTCTGCAAAATTAATAGACATGCTGCGTATTTTTGAGCGCAGCATAAACGCTGCGGAAAAATACGCAGCATGGGCATTGAAAGTGCGTAATTGCATTGGAGACCATGGGGGAAGGTTTACCAAGCGTTTCCCAAGCGTTTACGCTGCGGACATTCCGCAGCGTAAACGCTTGAAAAACGCATCGTGGGCGCACAGCCTTTCTCTCCCCCCCAACATTATCTGTCGGAGGAGAGTCAGGAGGTCCCCATACACATTAGACTGTAGGCCAGTATCAAAGGGTGCGTGATTCTAATGTATTTGTGGGCCAGAATAAATACAGAATATTATTGGGACGGGTATTTATGATGGCTGGAGACATGCGGCTCTGAGCTATTATTTTGGTTTTAAGTGCATTATAATGTCTGACGGTGTCGTGTTATTAGGATAATTCCCCCCCCCGAGTTACTCACTGCACATTACACCGAGCATCAACTACTTACAGTATATCATTAGTCACTGGCTTATAATTATGAGGTGGACCGGCAGTGAATGCAGCTACAGCCATATATGTATAGATCTCCTTGGCTTAGTTACATTATTACTATAGTGGTAAACGTTTTATGAGTATTATTCCTACAATCTTCTGAAGTTCACCTTCTACAGTGCAGTTACACGTGTTAGTTTGTGTCAGCGCCTAAAGGTGAAGGCGTCTGCAAAACTGATGTGATGCATTGGCAATGTGTGAACATAGTAAATTACTGAGGCCGTCACATCAGTGGAATGTCCGACCGCGTATTCAGCTCCCGGGGGGCACAACAGGCCTGCAATAAAGTCACTCGCACACACGTCTGCAATTAAAGTGGCTGTGAATGTCAATCAATGAATTAATCATCTAATTAAAAGATTAATTTTCCAGTGTATTGCTGATGACACTACATATAATGGTAATATAATGTTTATTTATTTATTTTGCAAAGCATTGCAGTAAAACACAATAGCACACGACTATTGATAGATCATTTTATAGCATTACTTTTCATAATAATAATCTTTATTTTTATATAGTGCCAACATATTCCGCAGCGCTTTATATATATTATCATCACTGTCCCCATTGGGGCTCATAATCTACATTCCCTATCAGTATGTCTTTTTTTTGGAGTATGGGAGGAAACCCGCACAAACACGGGGAGAACATACAAGCTCCTTGCAGATGTTGTCCTTGGTGGGATTTGAGCCCAGAACTCCAGCGCTGCAAAGCTGCAGTGCTAACCACTGAGCCACCATACAGTGCTAACCAATGAGCCACCATACAGTGCTAACCACTGAGCCACCATACAGTGCTAACCACTAAGCCACTGTGCCGCCCAATCATACATTACATCCATGTTTAGCCTCAGTTCTGCGGTGACATTAAAGTGACAAGTGACACTGAAATCACAGCACACATTGCAACGTTGGATGCAACAATTTCCAATGATGTTACCTTGTGACCACGGCACAATGTTTTTAAATATGTTTGATTTTTTTATACCTGGTCGAAAGTTGCACGCTCCTCACTTGGCATAGGCTTCAATGCGTGTGCACTTGTCTGCCACTTGGTGGTTTTATTTACAGGAAAATCCGAGCTACTTTCCGGAGAGCTGCGGTTACATGACACATAGTAGCCCTGGCCTTATAGTACAGCCCTGTAAGATGGATACAGAAGTCTCTAAAGAACCCATTTCATTAACCCATTAAGTGATATGGTCTCACCATACAGTGTATTTATTTGACCTCCACTATAATATACAATGGGAATCCTTTGGGTTTTCTTTTCCTGTGGAGTTTACATTGCAGCCTTTATATGTATTAAGAAAATACTGATGATTCCTGTGTCTAATGATACGTCTGCTCTGCTGCTATCTATAGATCACAAAGTATTTTGTTTTCTTAATTGCCTTTTACTTTTTATCTGATAATGCAATTTTAGAAAAGGCTTATCGACAAGCATCCGTCACTCTTCTCCCTGCCGGATATAGTGTAGCACAGGTGTGCATGCTGCAGGATTACTAAAGTGCGGTAATTCTGCATTCCTACGAGTGCTAAACATAGGTTGGATTCCTAAAATGAAAAAACCTGGAGGTCTGAACTGAAACGTAAGTTGATGTGCATGCAAAATGTAAATGCATGTTCACACAAGGCCATTAAACAGAGAGAAACCAAAAACAAGAAAAATACCCAAATAACTGGAAGTAAATGGATAGATCGCACAGTGCAAAATAATAATAAATAATAAAGGGTATTTAGTTAACATAATTTTGATCAAAATAATGTAAAAGCCATCCCGCCACGTCACGGCGACCCTTATGGGACAGTTCTAACTCTAATATTAAAAACAATAAAATTAAATAAATATAAAAGGGTGTGGCCGCCCTTTGTCTGAGCTGAGACGCTCATTCTGCCTCAGACTTATGCTTACACTAGGGATCCAGTCTCTCTGCCCTTTTCCATATGTATGTCACTTGACAAATGGTAAGGTTTTTAATATTAGCGTTAGGACTGTCCCATAAGGGTTGCCGTGACGTGGCGGGATGGCTTTTACATTATTTTGATCAAAATTATGTTAACTAAATACCCTTTATTATTTATTATTATTTTTGCACTGTGCGATCTATCCATTTACTTCCAGTTATTTGGGTATTTTGTCTTGTTTTTGGTTTCTCTCTGGATTCCTAAAATGTATATCCCTGGGCAGCAAATTTCTGCTCACTGTAGCTTTAAGGGACTGTGAAATGAATAGGACCGGTGTATATATGAATATATATTGATTTATACTAAATGCAAGTATGCCATATTGAACACAACGTACGCAGATGTCCGCATATTTTGCTTTCTGTAATACATAAATTGTGATTTTTGTGCTCTTCTTAAAATATTGTGGTAATAGTATGAGAAATACTTATAAAAGATATAATAATTTTTACACTTAATATATATATATATTGATAAGGTTGTTAGTGTATTGTATGATTTTGTAAGCCCCCATTTAGTTGACTGATATTTAATGAGACATTTGAGGATCGGTTATGTATATTTTGCTTTCTCATAGAGAAGTTTTACAATCGGTTCATGTGGACTCTTTCTAGCTCCTCATGGTAAAACATACCCCCTCCCAGAAAAAAAAAAACAGCCAAGCCTTTACATTTTGGTGTCGCTGGCTCCGGCGGTCTCTGAAATCTCTGTGACGCTGAAGGCAGGGTTGTCATAGCCCACCTTAAGCTTGATTTTGGCCTCTCTCTCATTGTACATACATAATGCACAGTGGGGAGTCTCCACCTCAATAGTCTTGCTGAAATTACTGAAGTCTACGCGATACTTTCCTTCCTTGGTTTTTGACACGATTGGAGCAAATCTAAACCCCCAGAGCACTTCTTCAGGGATGTAAGAAGTGCGGACCTGACAGGTGGCACTTGTGGCCTCCACCGTGCCATCTAGAAAGACCACAAGCTCAAAATCATGTTGTAATAAAGTCTCTGCTGACATCTCAAAGAAAGGGCTGCTTTTATCAATCACATGGTAAATTGTCAGCGGAGACACAAAAAAGAGGTTCTCGTTTCCTGCATCCACTACGAACTCAATATTGACTTGATCTAAGATGATTGTCTCCCCCTCCGGGGTGAGCGTTGTTTTCAGCAGTTTTCCATAAATATGACTCCCGATTAGAAGGCTTTTCCTGAGATTTGCCACTCGGATAAGCAGACACAGCTTTCCCCCTCTCTTACTAATTACCGCGTTCTTGCTGAAAGTTATCGTCTTTCCTCTCTTTTTGGGTCTGGAGATTTTAGCTAGGATGGCTCCACACATGAAAGAGTTAATAATGACCCCCAAAATTGACTGGGCGACCAGCAGGAATATAGCTGTCCCGCACTGCTCCGTCACGCAGCGAAAGCCATAGCCGATGGTGACTTGGGTTTCCAAAGAGAAGAGAAACGAAGAAGTCAGTCCATTGATATTTTCAACACACGGTGTGTGATTAGCTGGAGGGTCAAACTCCGGAAGGTCTTTGTGTAAGTAGGCGACGGCGTACCACAACAAGCCAAACAGGAACCAGCTCCCCAGAAAGGCTGAGATGAAGATGGTCATCTTGTACCTCCATTTCAGGTCTAGGACGGTGGTCCAGATGTCAGCCAGGAACGCGACCTGTTCTTCCACATTACCAAACTCAATGTTGCATCTTCCATCCTTGGACACCAATCGTGCCCGGCGACGCTTGTTTTCTTTGAGGTGGATGTTGAAGGTCTTCCTGAGGTAGGAGAGCATACTGTCCTAGAGTCAATTCCACCTGCAATGACAGGGATAATATCAGTCTGACAAGTTGTCACAGGATGACAGGACTGTGATGTGCCGGATCAGCGATTATATATTACACAAAGTAAACTACTGGGATTGATGCCAAAGTTTTTGGTGCTCGGTATTGCTGCTCTTCCTGTTCATCAACATCCAAGTAAACATTGGTAATCTCGACCTATAGGGATGGTGCCCGGCCTCGCTGGATCTCTGACGTTTCTGACAGTATAAAGTCTATTTCTAGATGCATACCAAACAAATGTTGTTTTCTTGTACTTATTTCTTGCATAGATTTTGCAATTTTGGACCGAATGACTCCTAAGTTCTAAGATCATCACAGAAGTTATATTTTTACTTCTCCCCGTGGATGGGGCACTGGGGACGACCTGATAACCGCTTTTTGATTAACATGTACTATACATTTAATGATTGCAGAGTCAAGTTAATGGTTATTTCCGTCCTTACGGGGCTTGTTGGTGGAATCGGAATCGTCCTGCCGGTGATTTAAGAAATTACTGGCCTGCACTATTTCTTATTCAGTGTTGGCCACGCCATCCTTTCTCTACTGGTGGTCCTCCTTGGCTGTAGATGCTTTGTTAACCCTATAAAGATCATTATGTAGAATGCTGTATTGACCTTTTCTATCGTTAGATCTACTGTCTAGGTCATGCCCTAACTGAGTAACTACAGGGTGGGCCATGTATATGGATACACCTAAATTAAATGGGAATGGTTGGTGATCTCAACTTACTGTTTATGGCACATTAGTATATAGGAGGGGGGAAAGTTTTCCAGATGGGTGGTGACCATGGCGGCCATTTTGAATTCGGCCATTTTGGATCCAACTTTATTTTTTTCAATGGGAAGAGGGTCATGTGACACATAAAACTTATTGAGAATTTCATAAGAAAAACAATGGTGTGCTTGGTTTTAACATAAACTTGTAAAAAACTCATGAAAGAATAAAGTTATGACCACTTATAACATGTGTTCAAAGTGCTGCCCATTGTGTTGGATTGTCAATGCAATCCTCTTCTCCCACTCTTGACACACTGATGGCAACACCGCAGAAGAAATGCTAGCACAGGCTTCCAGGATCCATTGTTTCAGATGCTTAAGATTGACACCATCAGACAAAGCTTTTCCCTAAAGTCCCCCCAGCCCCTCCTCATATCTACTCAATCCTACTCCTCCAAAACCAGCTTCTCCACCATTACGGAAGATCAACTTTCCTCTTTACTCTCCATGTCATACCTCACCAGCTGTGAACTTGACCCATTCCCATCCCACCTCATTCCTAACCTTACCACAGTCTTCATCCCAACCCTAACCCACCACTTCAACATGTCACTAACAACTAGTGTCTTCCCCTCATGCTTCAAACATGCCTCAATCACACCCATCCTCAAAAAGCCCTCCCTTGACCCATCCTCTTTGACTAGCTATAGTCCCATATCACTTCTCCCCTTTGCCTCAAAACTACTGGAACAACACGTCCATCTTGAGCTGTCCTCCCACCTCTCCTCCTGCTCCCTCTTTGACCGCCTACAATCTGGCTTCTGACCGCATCACTCCACTGAAACTGCCCTGACTAAAGTCACCAACGACCTACTAACTGCCAAATCCAAGCGACACTACTCTGTCCTCCTCCTCCTCCTCCTGGACCTGTCCTCCTCCTCCTTGACCTGTCATCTGCCTTCAACACAGTGGACCATTCCCTCTTACTACAGATTCTCTAATCTCTCAGCATCACAGACTTGGCCCTATCCTGGATCTCCTCATACCTAACAGACCGGACATTCAGTGTCTCCCAGTCACACACCACCTCCTCATCTCGCCCCCTATGTGTCGGAGTCCCCCAAGGCTCAGTTCTAGGACCCCTGCTCTTCTCCATCTACACCTTCGGCCTGGGACAGCTCATAGTCTCACGGCTTTCATTATCACCTCTATGCTGACGACACACAGATCTACCTCTCTGGACCTGATATCACCTCCTTACTAACCAAAATCCCACAATGTCTGTCTGCTATTTCATCCTTCTTCTTTGCTAGATTTATAAAACTTAACATGGATAAAACTGAATTCATCATCTTTCCTCCATCCCATTCAACCCCCCCAACTGACCTATCCATCAACGTCAATGGCTGCCCACTCTCCCAGTCCCTCAAGCTCACTGCCTCGGGTAACTCTGGACTCTAATCTCTCTTTCAAACCACATATCCAAGTCCTTTCCACTTCCTGTTGACTCCAACTCAAAAATATCTCCCGGATCCGCACATTTCTCAGCAAAGACTCTGCAAAAACATTAGTGCGTGCCCTCATCATCTCCTGCCTCGACTACTGCAACCTCCTGCTCTGTGGTCTCTCCTCTAACACTCTCGCACCCCTCCAATCTATCCTAAACTCTGCTGCCCGACTAATCCACCTGTCCCCCAGCTACTCCCTGGCCTCTGCCCTCTGGCAATCCCTTCACTGGCTCCACATTATCCAGAGACTCCAGTTCAAAACCCTAACCATGGCATACATAGCCATCCACAACCTGTCTCCTGCATACATCTGTGACCTAGTCTCCCAGTACATACCTGCACGCAACCTCCGATCCTCACAAGATCTCCTTCTCTACTCCCCTCTCATCTCCTCTTCCCACAATCGCATACAAGATTTCTCCCGTGCTTCCCCCCCTACTCTGGAACTCTCTACCCCAACATATCAGACTCTCGCCGACCGTGGAAACCTTCAAAAGGAGCCTGAAGACCCACCTCTTCCGACAACCTGCAGTAACCACCGCTCCACCATACCGCTGCACGACCAGCTCTACCCTCACCTACTGTATCCTCACCCATCCCTTGTAGACTGTGAGCCCTCGTGGGCAGGGTCCTCTCTCCACCATACCGCTGCACGACCAGCTCTACCCTCACCTACTGTATCCTCACCCATCCCTTGTAGACTGTGAGCCCTCGCAAGCAGGGTCCTCGCTCCACCATACCGCTGCACGACCAGCTCTACCCTCACCTACTGTATCCTCACCCATCCCTTGTAGACTGTGAGCCCTCGCGGGCAGGGTCCTCTCTCCTCCATACCGCTGCACGATCAGCTCTACCCTCACCTACTGTATCCTCACCCATGTCTTGTAGACTGTGAGCCCTCGCGGGCAGGGTCCTCGCTCCACCATACCGCTGCACGATCAGCTCTACCCTCACCTACTGTATCCTCACCCATCCCCTGTAGACTGTGAGCCCTCGCGGGCAGCGTCCTCGCTCCACCATACCGCTGCACGACCAGCTCTACCCTCACCTACTGTATCCTCACCCATCCCTTGTAGATTGTGAGTCCTCGCGGGCAGGGACCTCGCTCCACCATACCGCTGCACGACCAGCTCTACCCTCACCTACTGTATCCTCACCCATCCCTTGTAGACTGTGAGCCCTCGCGGGCAGGGTCCTCGCTCCACCATACCACTGCACGACCAGCTCTACCCTCACCTACTGTATCCTCACCCATCCCCTGTAGACTGTGAGCCCTCGCGGGCAGGGTCCTCGCTCCGCCATACCGCTGCACGACCAGCTCTACCCTCACCTACTGTATCCTCACCCATCCCTTGTAGACTGTGAGCCCTCGTGGGCAGGGACCTCGCTCCACCATACCGCTGCACGACCAGCTCTCCCGTCACCTACTGTATCCTCACCCATCCCTTGTAGACTGTGAGCCCTCGGGGGCAGGGTCCTCGCTCCACCATACCGCTGCACGACCAGCTCTACCCTCACCTACTGTATCCTCACCCATCCCTTGTAGACTGTGAGCCCTCGCGGGCAGGGTCCTCGCTCCACCATACCACTGCACGACCAGCTCTACCCTCACCTACTGTATCCTCACCCATCCCTTGTAGACTGTGAGCCCTCGCGGGCAGGGTCCTCGCTCCACCATACCACTGCACGACCAGCTCTACCCTCACCTACTGTATCCTCACCCATCCCCTGTAGACTGTGAGCCCTCGCGAGCAGGGTCCTCGCTCCACCATACCGCTGCACGACCAGCTCTACCCTCACCTACTGTATCCTCACCCATCCCCTGTAGACTGTGAGCCCTCGCGGGCAGGGTCCTCGCTCCACCATACCGCTGCACGACCAGCTCTACCCTCACCTACTGTATCCTCACCCATCCCTTGTAGACTGTGAGCCCTCGCGGGCAGGGACCTCGCTCCACCATACCGCTGCACGACCAGCTCTCCCGTCACCTACTGTATCCTCACCCATCCCTTGTAGACTGTGAGCCCTCGGGGGCAGGGTCCTCGCTCCACCATACCGCTGCACGACCAGCTCTACCCTCACCTACTGTATCCTCACCCATCCCTTGTAGACTGTGAGCCCTCGCGGGCAGGGTCCTCGCTCCACCATACCACTGCACGACCAGCTCTACCCTCACCTACTGTATCCTCACCCATCCCTTGTAGACTGTGAGCCCTCGCGGGCAGGGTCCTCGCTCCACCATACCACTGCACGACCAGCTCTACCCTCACCTACTGTATCCTCACCCATCCCCTGTAGACTGTGAGCCCTCGCGAGCAGGGTCCTCGCTCCACCATACTGCTGCACGACCAGCTCTACCCTCACCTACTGTATCCTCACCCATCCCTTGTAGATTGTGAGTCCTCGCTCCTCCTGTAACAGTCACTGTTGCGTTTTTATTCAAGATTATTGTAATTGTTTCTGCTATGTATACCCCCTTTTTCATATGTAAAGCGCCATGGAATAAATGGCGCTATAATAAAAAATCTAAATTAAAGCTTTCAACTCCATTCAGTGTGTAGCGGCCACTGCCGGATACTGTAGAGCCGCTCCTATTTCAGTGGAGCCACCAAGTGTAAGACCCCCACCGATCTCATTTGATGGTCTATCACATGGATGGGTCATTAACATATTCTGATCAGAGAAACCCTTTTAACCGTCTACAGTATAACTTTAATAGTCTGTTCATAGGGGTGTGGACGAAGTTGCTCACAAACTCTTCAGGGGACTTTGTCGGGAAAAGTTGTGACTTGTAAAATGAGCCTTATTTGTTTCTTTTCAGGAATTTTTTTTTTCAGGATTTATTCATAATGACATCATATATATTTATATTTTTTCATGGACTGCTTCTCGTATTGCTGTTCAGCCACATTTTAAGTAAATGCCAAAAACAGCAAATGGACAAGCAGTTTTTTTTTTTTTTTTTTCTTATGGATAATAATAATCTCAGTGCCAGTCGTGGTACCTTGATTAGAATAGTATAATATAGTCTATTACAGAGACAAGGTCAGACTTACTACAAAAACCTAATATTTAACCAGACATTACTGTCCTTGCACAGTGTAGAGGATGACATTTCTCACATCGTCAGTAGTAATTACATTGCTGCTTCGGATTGTGTAATATTACAAAGCTTTTAAAGGGAAATAAGCGATTTATCACACTGAACAGTTAAAGTGTATAAAATGCTTCGATTCTACATCCCATGGGTCAAGCTCCAATCACTAATGCCCATGACATTGTCCCTATTGCCCTTATGTTAAGGATGAGATTGATGACATATATCAAGTGATTCTATTATACTTCTGCCAATACGATATCTCAAAGCTGTCTCTGGTCACCTCAAGTCCGTGATCCGTTATTCTGCTCTCTTCCAGCAACTGCCAAATAATCTCTACTATGGAGGAGTATGGTCACCCTCGAGTACTAATCCTGTATTATCCTCCAGAGCTGCACTCACTATTCTGCTGGTGCAGTCACTGTGTACATACATTACATTACTGATCCTGAGTTACATCCTGTATTATACTCCAGAGCTGCACTCACTATTCTGCTGGTGCAGTCACTGTGTACATACATTACATTACTGATCCTGAGTTACCTCCTGTATTATACTCCAGAGCTGCACTCACTATTCTGCTGGTGCAGTCACTGTGTACATACATTACATTACTGATCCTGAGTTACATCCTGTATTATACTCCAGAGCTGCACTCACTATTCTGCTGGTGCAGTCACTGTGTACATACATTACATTACTGATCCTGAGTTACATCCTGTATTATACCCCAGAGCTGCACTCACTATTCTGCTGGTGGAGTCACTGTGTACATACATTACATTACTGATCCGGAGTTGCATCCTGTATTATACCCCAGAGCTGCACTCACTATTCTGCTGGTAGTCACTGTGTACAGTCATGGCCAAAAGTATTGAGAATGAGACAAATAGTAATTTTTCCAAAGTTTACTGCTTCATTTTTTGTAATGGCAATTTGCAGATACTCCTGAATGTAAAAGAGTGATCAGCTTAACAGCAATTACTGTACTTGCAAAGTCAATATTTGCCCAGAAAATGAACTTTAACCCCCAAAACACATTTCAACATCATTGCAGTCCTGCCTTAAAAGGAGCAGCTAACATAATTTTAGTGATTGATCCATTAACACAGGTGTGGGTGTTGATGAGGACAGGGCTGGCGATCGATCAGTCATGATTAAGTAAGAATGACATCACTGGACACTTTAAAAGGAGGCTGGTTCTTGGTATCATTGTTTCTCTTCAGTTAACCATGGTTATCTCTAAAGAAACACGTGCAGCCATCATTGCACTGCACAAAAATGGCCTAACAAGGAAGAGTATCGCAGCTACAAAGATTGCACCTCAGTCAACAATCTATCGCATCATCAAGAACTTCAAGGAGAGAGCTTCCATTGTTGTCAAAAAGGCTCCAGGGCACCAAAGAAAGACCAGCAAGCGCCAGGACCGTATCTTAAAACTGTTTCAGCTGCGGGATGGGACTACCAGCAGTGCCGAGCTTGCTCAGGAATGGCAGCAGGCTGGTGTGAGTGCTTCTGCACGCACTGTGAGGTGGAGACTCTTTGAGCAAGGGCTGGTTTCAAGGAGGGCAGCAAAGAAGCCACTTCTCTCCAGAAAAAACATCAGGGACCGACTGATATTCTGCAAAAGGTACAGGGAGTGGACTGCTGAGGACTGGGGCAAAGTCATTTTCTCTGATGAATCCCCTTTTCGATTGTTTGGGACATCTGGAAAACAGCTTATTCGGAGAAGAAGAGGTGAGCGCTACCACCAGTCTTGTCTCATGCCAACTGTAAAGCATCCTGAAACCATTCATGTGTGGGGTTGCTTCTCAGCCAAGGGAATCGGCTCACTCACAGTCTTGCCTAAAAACACAGCCATGAATAAAGAATGGTACCAGAATGTCCTCCAAGAGCAACTTCTCCCAACCGTCCAAGAGCAGTTTGGCGCCCAACAATGCCTTTTCCAGCATGATGGAGCACCTTGCCATAAAGCAAAGGTGATAACTAAATGGCTCATGGAACAAAACATAGAGATTTTGGGTCCATGGCCTGGAAACTCCCCAGATCTTAATCCCATTGAGAACTTGTGGTCAATCATCAAGAGACGGGTGGACAAACAAAAACCAACAAATTCTGGCAAAATGCAAGCATTGATTATGCAAGAATGGACTGCTATCAGTCAGGATTTGGTCCAAAAGTTGATTGAGAGCAGCCAGGGAGAATTACAGAGGTCTTGAAGAAGAAGGGGCAACACTGCAAATATTGACTTGCTGCATTAACTCATTCTAACTGTCAATATAACCTATTGGTCCTCATAATATGATTGCAATTATATTTCTGTATGTGATATAAACATCAGACAAACACTAATAAAAACCAGAGGCCAGCAGATCATGTGAAAATATAATTTTGGTGTCATTCTCAAAACTTTTGGCCATGACTGTACATACATTACATTACTGATCCTGAGTTACCTCCTGTATTATACTCCAGAGCTGCACTCACTATTCTGCTGCAGTCACTGTGTACATACATTACATTACTGATCCTGAGTTACCTCCTGTATTATACCCCAGAGCTGCACTCACTATTCTGCAGCAGTCACTGTGTACATACATTACATTACTGATCCTGAGTTACATCCTGTATTATACTCCAAAGCTGCACTCACTATTCTGCTGGTGCAGTCACTGTGTACATACATTACATTACTGATCCTGAGTTACCTCCTGTATTATACTCCAGAGCTGCACTCACTATTCTGCTGGTGCAGTCACTGTGTACATACATTACATTACTGATCCTGAGTTACATCCTGTATTATACTCCAGAGCTGCACTCACTATTCTGCTGGTGCAGTCACTGTGTACATACATTACATTACTGATCCTGAGTTACCTCCTGTATTATACTCCAGAGCTGCACTCACTATTCTGCTGGTGCAGTCACTGTGTACATACATTACATTACTGATCCTGAGTTACATCCTGTATTATACTCCAGAGCTGCACTCACTATTCTGCTGGTGCAGTCACTGTGTACATACATTACATTACTGATCCTGAGTTACATCCTGTATTATACTCCAGAGCTACACTCACTATTCTGCTGGTGCAGTCACTGTGTACATACATTACATTACTGATCCTGAGTTACATTCTGTATTATACCCCAGAGCTGCACTCACTATTCTGCTGGTGGAGTCACTGTGTACATACATTACATTACTGATCCTGAGTTACCTCCTGTATTATACTCCAGAGCTGCACTCACTATTCTGCTGGTGGAGTCACTGTGTACATACATTACATTACTGATCCTGAGTTACATCCTGTATTATACTCCAGAGCTGCACTCACTATTCTGCTGGTGCAGTCACTGTGTACATACATTACATTACTGATCCTGAGTTACCTCCTGTATTATACTCCAGAGCTGCACTCACTATTCTGCTGGTGCAGTCACTGTGTACATACATTACATTACTGATCCTTAGTTACCTCCTGTATTATACTCCAGAGCTGCGCTCACTATTCTGCTGGTGCAGTCACTGTGTACATGCATTACATTACTGATCCTGAGTTACATCCTGTATTATACTCCAGAGCTGCACTCACTATTCTGCTGGTGCAGTCACTGTGTACATACATTACATTACTGATCCTGAGTTACCTCCTGTATTATACTCCAGAGCTGCGCTCACTATTCTGCTGGTGCAGTCACTGTGTACATACATTACATTACTGATCCTGAGTTACATCCTGTATTATACTCCAGAGCTGCACTCACTATTCTGCTGGTGCAGTCACTGTGTACATACATTACATTACTGATCCTGAGTTACATCCTGTACTATACTCCAGAGCTGCACTCACTATTCTACTGGTGCAGTCACTGTGTACATACATTACATTACTGATCCTGAGTTATATCATGTATTATACTCCAGAGCTGCACTCACTATTCTGCTGGTGCAGTCACTGTGTACATACATTACATTACTGATCCGGAGTTACATCCTGTATTATACTCCAGAGCTGCACTCACTATTCTGCTGGTGCAGTCACTGTGTACATACATTACATTACTGATCCTGAGTTACATCCTGTACTATACTCCAGAGCTGCACTCACTATTCTACTGGTGCAGTCACTGTGTACATACATTACATTACTGATCCTGAGTTATATCATGTATTATACTCCAGAGCTGCACTCACCATGGTGCAGTCACTGTGTACATACATTACATTACTGATCCGGAGTTACATCCTGTATTATACTCCAGAGCTGCACTCACTATTCTGCTGGTGCAGTCACTGTGTACATACATTACATTACTGATCCTGAGTTACATCCTGTATTATACCCCAGAGCTGCACTCACTATTCTGCTGCTGCAGTCACTGTGTACATACATTACATTACTGATCCTGAGTTACATCCTGCATTATACTCCAGAGCTGCACTCACTATTCTGCAGGTGCAGTCACTGTGTACTTACATTACTGATCCTGAGTTACCTCCTGTATTATACTCCAGAGCTGCACTCACTATTCTGCTGGTGCAGTCACTGTGTACATACATTACATTACTGATCCTGAGTTACCTCCTGTATTATACTCCAGAGCTGCACTCACTATTCTGCTGGTGCAGTCACTGTGTACATACATTACATTACTGATCCTGAGTTACATCCTGTATTATACTCCAGAGCTGCACTCACTATTCTGCTGGTACAGTCACTGTGTACATACATTACATTACTGATCCTGAGTTACCTCCTGTATTATACTCCAGAGCTGCGCTCACTATTCTGCTGGTGCAGTCACTGTGTACATACATTACATTACTGATCCTGAGTTACATCCTGTATTATACTCCAGAGCTGCACTCATTATTCTGCTGGTACAGTCTCTGTGTACATACATTACATTACTGATCCTGAGTTACATCCTGTATTATACTCCAGAGCTGCACTCACTATTCTGCTGGTGCAGTCACTGTGTACATACATTACATTACTGATCCTGAGTTACCTCCTGTATTATACTCCAGAGCTGCACTCACTATTCTGCTGCTGCAGTCACTGTGTACATACATTACATTACTGATCCTGAGTTACATCCTGCATTATACTCCAGAGCTGCACTCACTATTCTGCTGGTGCAGTCACTGTGTGCATACATTACATTACTGATCCTGAGTTACATCCTGCATTATGCTCCAGAGCTGCACTCACTATTCTGCTGGTGCAGTCACTGTGTACATACATTACATTACTGATCCTGAGTTACATCCTGTATTATACCCCAGAGCTGCACTCACTATTCTGCTGGTACAGTCACTGTGTACATACATTACATTACTGTTCCTACATTATACTCCGGAGCTGCAATTACAATTTGAGGCTTCAGAGCTGAAATTGTTCAGCATTTTCTTTGGCTCACATAGATTAGCTCTCTAGATCAGTTTTTACATAGAGTTTTAAGCTGGCCAGAAACATGTCGTTGATAACAGCCATAACTTCCTCTTAAACATAATCATATACAGTCAAGGCTTGTAAGTGTTCGCACCATTGAACTTGTTACAGAAAATGAAGTATTTATCCCAGAAAATGTATTTTATGTTTATTTCAATTGCATGTATTGGAACAACACAAAAACAACATAAAGGCAAATTGCACATAATTTCAGACACAACCCCAAAAATGGGCTGGACAAAATTGTTGGCACCGTTTCAAAATTGTGGGTAGACTGCTTTGTTTCAAGCATGTGATGCTCTTTCACACTCACCTGTGGCACGTAACAGTTGTGGGTAATATGAAAATCACACCTGAAAATCGATAAAAATAGGAGAAGTTGATTCAATCCTTCCATTGTCTGTCTGTGCCACACTAAGCACAGAGAACAGAAAGAGAAGAGAACTGTCTGAGAACCTAAATTGTTGAACAATATCAACAATCTCAAGGTTACAAGTACATCTCCAGAAATCTTGATGTTCCTTTGTCCACGGTGCGCAACATAATCCAGAAGTTTACAGCCCATGGCACTGAAGCTAATCTCCCCGGACGTGGACGGCAGAGAAAAATTTATGAAAGATTGTAATGCAGGATAGTTTGGATGGTGGATAAGGAACCCCATTTAAGCTCCGAAGAAATCCAAGCTGTCCTGCAGGCTCAGGGTGCATCAGTGTCGGCGCGAACTATCTGTCCACATTTAAATGAAATTAAATGAAACACTATTACAGGAGATCCAGGAGGACTCCACTGCTGACACAAAGACATAAAAAATGCTAGACTGCGGTTTGCTAAAGTGTACGTGAGTAACCAAAATCCTTCTGGGAAAGCATGTTGTGGACAGATGAGACCAAGATAGAGCTTTTTGGTAAAGCACATCATTCTACTGTTTTACGGAAAATGAGGCCTACAAAGAAAAGAACACACTACCTACTGTCCAATATGGTGGAGGTTCACTGATGCTTTGGGGTGCTTTTACTGCGTCTGGCACTGGGTGCCTTGACTATGTGCAAGGCATCATGAAATCTGAAGATTACCAAAGGATTTTTGGTGGCCGTGTAGAGTCCAGTGTCAGAAAGCTGGGTTTGCGTTCTAGGTCATTGGTCTTCCAGTAGGACAATGACCCCAAATATACTTCAAGATGCCCCCCGAAATGGATGGAAACAAAGCTCTGGAGAGTCCTGAAGTGGCAGCAATGAATCCGGATCTAAATCCCATTGACACCTGTGGAGAGATCTTACAATTGGTGTTGGGAGAAGATGTCTTCACATATGAGAGACCTGGAGACGATTGTAAGAAGAGTCCAAGATCCCAGCTGAGAGGTGGAAGAAGCTGACGGTTATAGGAAGCGATTGATTGCAGTTATTTATTCCAAAGGGCGCAACCAAATATTAAGTTGAGGGTGTCAACAATTTTGTTTGGCCCATTTTTGGGGTTTTGTGTGAAATTTCAACCAATTTGCCTTTTTTTCGTGTTGTTCCAATACACAAAAAGGAAATAAACGTGTATAACAAAACAAACAATAATTTTCTGGGAGAAAAACTTCATTTTCTGGAACAATTTCAAGGTGCCAACACTTTCGGCCATGACTGTATGTTTTCTAGATCTGGTGCATGTTATTTGCAGGGGAAGGGATGGAGCGAAGCAGATCCTTGATTTCCTGTTGGCATGTTCACGAGAAGAAGCTGAGGTGAGGGACACACATTTATTACGCATTATGGTGTTTCAGGCAGTTTATTAACAACAACTTGTTTACGAAAAATACATTAGTGAATTTTCTTCCTACGTCCATAAATATTTGCTGTTTTGTAAATCGATTGCAGTGTTTGATGCCTCACAATCGGCTCCCATGATGCCCTTAGTCTTCACATACAAATTAAGATATTATATCCAATGGCTAATTGTAACAGTCATATAAATCCATTATAACCTCAAACCCTTCAGTGCAAAATGTAAGTAAGCAGGATACTTATTAACCAGGTTAATGTTGCATGCACTTTATTTTTCTAAGAAGACATTATTTTGAGGTCTGGCATGGAAAGTTTCTCCTGTGGCGGTTCTGCATGGCCGGCCTTCTGTTTCCTACCTCTGTGCAAACTCATTTCAGGCCTTTACTGTGGGCTCTCAAAGAAAAAAAGTGACTTTTTAGTGAATCTCCAGTGTGTGGAGGGGAAAAGGGATCTGGAAAAAACTATTGCGCAATAGTGTCTTATCCCAATAACTAAGAAAAGATGTTAGTAACAGGGAATTTGCTCACTTGGCAAAGTTATGTGACCACAACAAAATGATAGTGAATGGTAATGGCTTCTGAAGACCCGCAAGATGATCCGGGATAAATTTAATGAAGAATAGTTTTGTTTTTTTTCTGCCCTGCCAAAAAGTCCAATATTGAGATCGTGGATGAATAGACCCAGGAAACAAGGAGAAATTCAGGTGCGGTTTTATTATCAACGCGTTTCGAAGGTCACATTCTTCTTTTTCAGGACAAACCATAATCACAATGGTTTGTCCTGAAGAAGTATGTGAACTTCGAAACGCGTTGACAATAAATCCGCACTTTACTTTCTCTTGGTTTCCTGGGTCTATTCATCTACAATTTGCGGTCTCAATATTGGACTTTCTTGGCAGCACAGAAAAAACCTTATTTCCTTCTCCTGAATCTGCGTTATGTGACATTGTCATGTATTTATTTATTTTACTTACTTATATGGCGCCATTAATTCCACAGCGCTTGACAAACATTATCGGCACTGTCCCCATTGGGGCTCACAATCTATATTCCCTATCAGTCTGTCTTCGGAGTGTATTTATCTAGCATTTATCCTATACGAGTCCGATAGGGCAACAGATGGGGGGGTCCTGTGTCTTGCCGAGCGTACTTTCCACCATTGCTAATATAAATAACTGATTTAATAATGAGTCCTGTTTCTGACTGTACAATATGTGCAAACTGGACGTAAAATAGTGACTTAAGTGTGGCATTAAATCTATTAAAATGTAATGTGAAATATTTGAAAACGTCACCTACATTTAACAATGACGTCCCTGCAGTAAATCTCACACTGGGCATTTGTTGCTCTGCATTTGTGGTGAATATGTAAAAACTAATCACACGAGATACATTGTCTCACGACTCCCTATTTAGTCTGTGTGTGTGTGACCATGTATTGCACAATTTCAGCTAATATTGGAAAATGTGAGAAACTAGTCCAATAATTTCCCACACCTGTGAATCCGATGAATGATTCCTGCAGTATTTTTAAATTGAGTTGTTTTTTTTTCCTGAAAATCTTTCTTTTTTTGAGGAGGTTTAAAGAGAACCCAACCCATCACCAGGTTTTCCCTTTAAAAGCTGCTGCCGCCCTGTTGTGCAGCCTTTTGATGTTTTCCTAACAAGTCCTGTATATCCCTCTGGTAGCCCCACATATCTTATTAAAAAAGCTGAAGTTCTTATGAGCACCAAACAGTCCGATGGCCGTCTACAGACGGTACTCTCGTCTCCTTTATTTCTACGGGTATATGGCCAATTTCTCTTCAATCACACCAATATCGTTCAAGTCTATGGTCCCATTACATAAGTGCCATACGCTGCGCACTACTTCTGGGAGAGGGGGGTTTATATCTTTACACCTAAAATTGGTCTTTAGTTGTGCCACCTGACATAGTCACTTATTGCAAGCGGAGTCTAAAAATGAATGTTTGTTGGACTCCCAGTAATCACATTTTTCTTCCCTGTGGCTCAATTGATCTTTCTATTCTCAATTCATCTTTCTATTCTCATACATGTGGTATCCAGTTATCGTAAGCTGTATTTTAGGGTGATTTTGTTATATGGTGAGATAACTATAGGTACTTAGTATATATCTAGGTATAGTATGGGGGCAATGTCCTGTATTTCTCAATTTTTTAGCTCAGTGGTTAGCAGTGTTGCTTTTCAGCGCTGGGGTCCTGCATTCGAATCCCACCAAGGACAACATCTGCAAGGAGTTTCTATGTTCTCCTATGTTTGCTGGGTTTCCTCCGGGTTCTCCGGTTTCTTTACACACTCCAAGGACATACTGATAGGGAATGTAGATTGTGAGCCCATTGATGATGTCTGTAAAGTACTGCGTAATTAATGGCGCTAAATAAGCAAGTGAAATCCTCATAAAGCAACCTTCACTAGTGTTATTGCCATTCAAGGATATCATTATGAACTGTAGGGGTCAGGCCTTTGGGACCCCCAATAATCCTAAGAAAAGGACAGACGTCTTTTCCTGTATGCTCTATTTCAGCAGCTCTGTGCCGCAGGTACTATACAGAGATGAGCTGTGGAGGGTATTGATTTGTTATTAGAGCTGTGAGGATCGATGGGGGTCCTGACAGCTCCACCTGCACCAGTCTGGAAATTCCGACATGCCCACTGTAAAGACATGGGGTCTTCCGTGGGCGAAATACTACTCCGACAACACGGAGTGAGGGTAAAACAGTGTGGCAATATTTTACTGAACCACCAAACGGAAAATAAACACATAGAACAGTCCCAGCAAATACCCAGGATGGTACAGTCATGGCCAAAAGTATTGAGAATGAGACAAATAGTAATTTTTCCAAAGTTTACTGCTTCATTTTTTGTAATGGCAATTTGCATATACTCCTGAATGTCAAAGAGTGATCAGCTTAACAGCAATTACTGTACTTTCAAAGTCAATATTTGCCCAGAAAATGAACTTTAACCCCCAAAACACATTTCAACATCATTGCAGTCCTGCCTTAAAAGGAGCAGCTAACATGGTTTTAGTGATTGATCCATTAACACAGGTGTGGGTGTTGATGAGGACAGGGCTGGCGATCAATCAGTCATGATTAAGTAAGAATGACATCACTGGACACTTTAAAAGGAGGCTGGTTCTTGGTATCATTGTTTCTCTTCAGTTAACCATGGTTATCTCTAAAGAAACACGTGCAGCCATCATTGCACTGCACAAAAATGGCCTAACAGGGAAGAGTATCGCAGCTACAAAGATTGCACCTCAGTCAACAATCTATCGCATCATCAAGAACTTCAAGGAGAGAGCTTCCATTGTTGTCAAAAAGGCTCCAGGGCGCCCAAGAAAGACCAGCAAGCGCCAGGACCGTATCTTAAAACTGTTTCAGCTGCGGGATCGGACTACCAGCAGTGCCGAGCTTGCTCAGGAATGGCAGCAGGCTGGTGTGAGGGCTTCTGCACGCACTGTGAGGTGGAGACTCTTTGAGCAAGGGCTGGTTTCAAGGAGGGCAGCAAAGAAGCCACTTCTCTCCAGAAAAAAACATCAGGGACCGACTGATATTCTGCAAAAGGTACAGGGAGTGGACTGCTGAGGACTGGGGCAAAGTCATTTTCTCTGATGAATCCCCTTTTCGATTGTTTGGGACATCTGGAAAACAGCTTATTCGGAGAAGAAGAGGTGAGCGCTACCACCAGTCTTGTCTCATGCCAACTGTAAAGCATCCTGAAACCATTCATGTGTGGGGTTGCTTCTCAGCCAAGGGAATCAGCTCACTCACAGTCTTGCCTAAAAACACAGCCATGAATAAAGAATGGTACCAGAATGTCCTCCAAGAGCAACTTCTCCCAACCGTCCAAGAGCAGTTTGGCGCCCAACAATGCCTTTTCCAGCATGATGGAGCACCTTGCCATAAAGCAAAGGTGATAACTAAATGGCTCATGGAACAAAACATAGAGATTTTGGGTCCATGGCCTGGAAACTCCCCAGATCTTAATCCCATTGAGAACTTGTGGTCAATCATCAAGAGACGGGTGGACAAACAAAAACCACCAAATTCTGGCAAAATGCAAGCATTGATTATGCAAGAATGGACTGCTATCAGTCAGGATTTGGTCCAAAAGTTGATTGAGAGCATGCCAGGGAGAATTACAGAGGTCTTGAAGAAGACGGGGCAACACTGCAAATATTGACTTGCTGCATTAACTCATTCTAACTGTCAATATAACCTATTGGTCCTCATAATATGATTGCAATTATATTTCTGTATGTGATATAAACATCAGACAAACACTAATAAAAACCAGAGGCCAGCAGATCATGTGAAAATATCATTTTGGTGTCATTCTCAAAACTTTTGGCCATGACTGTACAACATCACACAGTCTCACCCTTCTGTTGGCCCGCCTGGGATAGAACAGCTGCGACTTTGGGACTTCCAGGGCCAACTACCTCAACCAGTGACCCCCCGCTTCTGGCGGACACCCACAGAGAGGAGGTAGCGGCAAGCTTAGGAAGCCGACAGTCCTACGAGATACAAGGCCAGGAGACCCGAGGGTCCCACCCTGGCCTCTCCGAGAGTTTCCATGAGGCTAGATGACCGGCTGGTCCAAATCTGGCTTTTCCGAATGTCTCTATGGGCTCCAGTTGACCGGAGATTCCCACTTGGCAACCCCAAACAACATATTCATGGGGCCAAGTGACTTCATCATCCCAACTTGGTCTCCCCAAATGTATCCATGGGCTCTCTGATGGTCAGTGGAGCAGATCCGTATCTTTCCAGTCAGGGCCTCGTACCCATAGGCCAGAATCATGTAGAATCCAAATCTGTGTCTCTTTGGTTAAAGCCATGCTTCCAAGGGAGTGTCTGATCTTTGATTCTCCTTGTAAAGTCTCTTTCCAATCTCTGTTTCAAATCTCTCTGCTACAGAGGCACATGTCCCTTTAAAATAGTTTACAGTTGTCCTTTCAAGTACACATCCACAGGTAAGAAGTTAGGGAGGGCCCTACTCACAGGGCTCAGGTCTCATTGTTTGAGCTAATCAATTTACATACAGGTGCATCCCACTAAATTAGAATATCATCCAAAAGTTCATCTATTTAAGTTCTTCAATACAGAAAGTGAAACTCGTATAGAGTCATTACAAACTGAGTAATCTATATCAAGTGTTTATTTCTGTTAATGTTGATGATTATGGCTTTCAGCCAATGAAAACAGAAGTCATTATCTCAGTAAATTAGAATACTTTATAACAACAGCTTGATAAATGTTTTGAAAATCTGAAATGTTAGTCTACTGAAATGTATGTTCAGTAAATGCCTCAATACTTGGTCGGGCTCCTTTTGCATCAATTACTGCATCAATGCGGCAATGTGGCATGGAGGGGATCAGCCTGTGGCATGGAGGGGATCAACCTGTGGCATGGAGGGATCAGCCTGTGGCACTGCTGAGGTGTTATGGAAGCCCAGGTGGCTTTGATAGCAGCCTTCAGCTCGTCTGCATTGTGGGGTCTGGGGTCTCTCATCTTCCTCTTGACAATACCCCATAGATTCTCTATAATAGATTCTCTATGGGGTTAAGGTCAGGCGAGTTTGCTGCCAATCAAGCACAGTGATACTGTTGTTTGTAAACCAGGTATTGGTACTTTTGGCAGTGTGGACAGGGGCCAAGTCCTGCTCCAAAAAGCTTGTCGGCAGAGGGAAGCATGAAGAGCTCTAAAATGTCCTGGTAGACGGCTGCGTGGACTTTGGTCTTGATAAAACACAGTCGACCTCCACCAGCAGATGACATGGCCCCCCAAACCATCACTGATTGTGGAGACTTCACACTAGACCTCCGGCAGCTTGGATTGTGGCCTCTCCACTCTTCCTCCAGACTCTGGGACCTTGTGGAGAGTGTCAGTGACTGCCTTCTGGACATCAGTCAAGTCAGCTGTCTTCCCCATGATTGTGAAGCCTACTGAAACAGACTAAGGGACCTTTTTAAACGCTTAATAAGCCTTTGCAGGTGTTTTTTGTTAATTATTTTAATTTACTGAGATAATAACTCTTGTGTTTTCATTGGCTGTAAGCCATAATTATCAACATTGATCTATTTCACGTGTTTATTTCTGTTCTCTGTGTGTAATGACTCTACATAATATAGGAGTTTCACTTTTTGTATTGAGGAACTTAAATAAATTAACTTTTTGATGTTATTCTAATTTAGTGAGATGCACCTGTAGTTGGTATAGCAGGGGGCACTTTAAATCAACATTCAGCTGACTCTAGTATAATATGTAATTAGCATATTAACAAACATCATTGTTCACAGACCCAAGAGGAGACAACAATCAGGGTTATACAAATAATCGTATGTCCTTCTTGACCAGCCACAGAAATACACATCTATTTACAAGTCAACACAAACCAAATAGTGTATTTCTCTTGAATTAACAAATCTAATCGTCTGTCTGATTAAGATTATAAGCTGCATCGTCACACCCACCATACTGTTTGGTCTCTTCATTTGATCAGCATCATAAGTATATAAGGGCCTTTTGCGTCTTAATGCTGATCCTGGCTTGGGGGGGCGACACCGGCAGATCTGTTGGATCCTGGGAAGGATGTTTTTGGCTGATTTTTATTTTTATTTTTTTTAAATGTGGTTTTAAAAAGTTGTGAAGACTTGGAGAAAAGATCCAGCACTTATAATGAATAGGCACAGACAGTTGGCAGTAAATTGTCTAAGGTTTCCTTTTGGGCAGCCCCCAATCTCTAAGTTATGGCCAAGACTGCGCCCCGAAACATTAATTCTATAGATCAAGACTGGAACCACATCTGCGGCTTATGGTGCTGTTTTCTTTATACTTTTTCTCCTTTCTAGATTCATTTCTGGCAATAATAACCCTATACGTGATTTCCCACATACAATCATATAACACTTCCTTGTGACCGACTAATCCGTTACTCAGTGATTTTACTTCCTTATAATAAAAGTGATAACGTCTTTGTTTGCGTTGTCCTTGAGCTTAGAAAGTGATGAAGGACGTGCTCCGAAGTGTTGTAGAGAGAGGGGTTAGGTCATCATTCAGACCTGCTGACAGGTCACTTTATAGAGAAACTTCATTGTAAAAGTTTTATTGTAACATCCTGAACCCGAATTTAGTCAGGCAGGTTCATCAAATGCGGTAATCCGGTACGGCGCCTGCTGGGTGATTGCCTTACTCACTGGCATATTGCTTTCTTATATATTTTTTCTTGTTTGGAGCACTTGTAATAGCAAACAATTCATGGAGGGTTGATGTATCTGGAACATTTGTGACCTAATGACAGAATTTGCCATGAATGTCAGATGCAGGTCCCTCCTCACCCCAAGGTATGCTTGGCTGTTTTTGGGACTCCCATAGGAGTGAATGTAGGGAGCCACACGTGGCGGTGCCTCCTCTCCCCCGTGATGTGAGGCGGGGACCCTATTCTTGATAGGTGCGTTCCTCAATGTGGGACCCACATACAGTACAGACCAAAAGTTTGGACACACCTTCTCATTTAAAGATTTTTCTGTATTTTCTTGACTATGAAAATTGTACATTGACACTGAAGGCATCAAAACTATGAATTACCACATGTGGAATTATATACCTAACAAAAAAGTGTGAAACAACTGAAAATATGTCTTATATTCTAGGTTCTTCACAGTAGCCACCTTTTGCTTTGATGACTGCTTTGCACACTCTTGGCATTCTCTTGATGGGCTTCCAGAGGTAGTCACCGGAAATGGTCTTCACTTCACAGGTGTGCCCTGTCAGGTTTAATAAGTGGGATTTCTTGCCTTATAAATGGGGTTGGGACCATCAGTTGTGTTGTGCAGAAGTCAGGTGGATACACAGCTGATAGTCCTACTGAATAGACTGTTAGAATTTGTATTAAGGCAAGAAAAAAGCAGCTAAGTAAAGAAAAACGAGTGGCCATCATTACTTTAAGAAATGAAGGTCAGTCAGTCTGAAAAATTGGGCGAACTTTGAAAGTGTCCCCAAGTGCAGTTGCAAAAACCATCAAGCACTACAAAGAAACTGGCTCACATGAGGACCGCCCCAGGAAAGGAAGACCAAGAGTCACCTCTGCTTCTGAGGATAAGTTTATCCGAGTCACCAGCCTCAGAAATCGCAGGTTAACAGCAGCTCAGATTAGAGACCAGGTCAATGCCACACAGAGTTCTAGCAGCAGACACATCTCTACAACAACTGTTAAGAGGAGACTTTGTGCAGCAGGCCTTCATGGTAAAATAGCTGCTAGGAAACCTCTGCTAAGGACAGACAACAAGCAGAAGAGACTTGTTTGGGCTAAAGAACACAAGGAATGGACATTAGACCAGTGGAAATCTGTGCTTTGGTCTGATGAGTCCAAATTTGAGCTCTTTGGTTCCAACCACCGTGTCTTTGTGCAACACAGAAAAGGTGAACGGACGGACTCTACATGCCTGGTTCCCACCGTGAAGCATGGAGGAGGAGGTGTGATGGTGTGGGGGGCTTTGCTGGTGACACTGTTGAGGATTTATTCAAAATTGAAGGCATACTGAACCAGCATGGCTACCACAGCATCTTGCAGCGGCATGCTCTTCCATCCGGTTTGCGTTTAGTTGGACCATCATTTATTTTTCAACAGGACAATGACCCCAAACACCTCCAGGCTGTGTAAGGGCTATTTGACCAAGAAGGAGAGTGATGGGGGGCTACGCCAGATGACCTGGCCTCCACAGTCACCAGACCTGAACCCAATCGAGATGGTTTGGGGTGAGCTGGACCGCAGAGTGAAGGCAAAAGGGCCAACAAGTGCTAAGCATCTCTGGGAACTCCTTCAAGATTGTTGGAAGACCATTTCCGGTGACTACCTCTTGAAGCTCATCAAGAGAATGCCAAGAGTGTGCAAAGCAGTCATCAAAGCAAAAGGTGGCTACTGTGAAGAACCTAGAATATAAGACATATTTTCAGTTGTTTCACACTTTTTTGTTAAGTATATAATTCCACATGTGGTAATTCATAGTTTTGATGCCTTCAGTGTGAATGTACAATTTTCATCGTCATGAAAATACAGAAAAATCTTTAAATGAGAAGGTGTGTCCAAACTTTTGGTCTGTACTGTATATTCTAATGATTAGAATGGGAATACCTCTTTAAGGGCTCATACACAAAGCATTGTACAAGCTGGGTTGTATAGAGCCATAACCTGGCGCCTGTAGAAGTAAAGGGATATACAGAAGCTTCTGGGGAATCGTATCTTCTAACCTGAAGTCATGCTGAGGCAGTATCTGGCAGCGGGTGCTGTACGGTGTATCTGGCAGCGGGTGCCGTGCAGTATATCTGGCAGCGGGTGCTGTACGATATATCTGGCAGCGGGTGCTGTGCGGTGTATCTGGCAGCGGGTGCTGTACGATATATCTGGCAGCGGGTGCTGTGCGGTGTATCTGGCAGCGGGTGCTGTACGATATATCTGGCAGCGGGTGCCGTGTGGTGTATCTGGCAGCGGGTGCCGTACGGTGTATCTGGCAGCGGGTGCCGTGCGGTGTATCTGGCAGCGGGTGCTGTGCGGTGTATCTGGCAGCGGGTGCCGTACGGTGTATCTGGCAGCGGGTGCCGTGTGGTGTATCTGGCAGCGGGTGCCGTGCGGTATATCTGGCAGCGGGTGCCGTGCGGTATATCTGGCAGCGGGTGCCGTGCGGTATATCTGGCAGCGGGTGCCGTGCGGTATATCTGGCAGCGGGTGCTGTGCAGTATACAGTGGTGGCAAAAAATATTGGCACCCCTGCAATTCTGTCAGATAATACTCAGTTTCTTCCTGATAATGATTACAATCACAAATTCTTTGGTCTTATTCTCTTCATTTAATTTGTCTTCAATGAAAAAAACACAAAAAGAATTGTCCTAAAGCCAAATTGGATATAATTCCACACCAAACCTAAAAAAGGGGGTGGACAAAAGTATTGGCACCCTTTGAAAAATCCTGTGCTGCTTCTGTAATTGGTGTAATTAACAGCACCTGTAACTTACCTGTGGCACCTAACAGGTGTTGGCAATAATTAAATCACACTTGCAGCCAGTTAACATGGATTAAAGTTGACTCAACCTCTGTCCTGTGTCCTTGTGTGACCACATTGAGCATGGAGAAAAGAAAGAAGACCAAAGAACTGTCTGAGGACTTGAGAAACCAAATTGTGAGGAAGCATGAGCAATCTCAAGGCTCCAAGTCCATCTCCAAAGACCTGAATGTTCCTGTGTCTTCCGTGCGCAGTGTCATCAAGAAGTGTAAAGCCCATGGCACTGTGGCTAACCTCCCTAGATGTGGACGTAAAAGAAAAATTGACGAGAGATTTCAACGCAAGATTGTGCGGATGGTGGATAAAGAACCTCGACTAACATCCAAACAAGTTCAAGCTGCCCTGCAGTCCGAGGGTACAACAGTGTCAACCCGTACTATCCGTCGGCGTCTGAATGAAAAGGGACTGTATGGTAGGATACCCAGGAAGACCCCACTTCTTACCCCGAGACATAAAAAAGTCAGGCTGGAGTTTGCCAAAACTTACCTGAGAAAGCCTAAAACGTTTTGGAAGAATGTTCTCTGGTCAGATGAGACAAAAGTAGAGCTTTTTGGGAAAAAGCATCAACATAGAGTGTACAGGAAAAAAAAGAGGCATTCAAAGAAAAGAACACGGTCCCTACAGTCAAACATGGCGGAGGTTCCCTGATGTTTTGGGGTTGCTTTGCTGCCTCTGGCACTGGACTGCTTGACCGTGTGCATGGCATTATGAAGTCTGAAGACTACCAACACATTTTGCAGCATAATGTAGGGCCCAGTGTGAGAAAGCTGGGTCTCCCTCAGAGGTCATGGGTCTTCCAGCAGGACAATGACCCAAAACACACTTCCAAAAGCACTATAAAATGGTTTGAGAGAAAGCACTGGAGACTTCTAAGGTGGCCAGCAATGAGTCCAGACCTGAATCCCATAGAACACCTGTGGAGAGATCTCAAAATGGCAGTTTGGAGAAGGCAAATATCAGGGACCTGGAGCAGTTTACAAAGAAGAATGGTCTACAATTCCAGCAGAGCATTGTAAGAAACTCATTGATGGTTACCGGAAGCGGTTGTTCACAGTTATTTTGGCTAAAGGTTGTGCAACCAAGTATTAGGCTGAGGGTGCCAATACTTTTGTCTGGTCCATTTGTGGAGTTTTGAGTGAAATGATCAATGATTTGATTTTTGCTTCATTCTCTGTTGTGTTTTTTCCTTAAAAGCAAATTAAATGAAGAGAATAAGACCAAAGAATTTGTGATTGCAATCATTTTCAGGAAGAAACTGAGTATTATCTGACAGAATTGCAGGGGTGCCAATACTTTTGGCCAGCACTGTATATGGCAGCCGCCTGTATCCCTGCTGTGTGTATGCGGCATGATACCGGCAGAGATTACAGTACATGTGAGATTATGTGCTGCCCGGCCTGGTAAGTGGCCAATGTTCTCCGCTGATATCTCCCGTGCCGCTGTTATCCCACATGAAAGCTAGCCGCGCTCCTAATGCTGTCTCACCAGTAATGTAATGATGGCCTTAAACAGGATTTCCCCTGCAACATTGTACATCCCTATGCTGGAAACCTGGCCGGCTGTATCCAGACGTTGCTTGTGTCTGTTGCATCTGATTACTAATCGGAGGATACATAATATCAGGCATCTCATGTCAGGACACATGGATGTGGGTGTGATCGCTGCGCACCACTGGAGTCATCATCCACCACAATGCCCATCATCTACTCATCCGTGTATTATACAGTCATTCATTTACTTCTTGCATTGTTCTCTTACTTAGATCACCGTCATGTAGCGGTCAGCGTGGAGAATGTCATCTGTTCACATCCACAGACAAGAGGCTTCAGCAGGACTTGTTCACACCTTGCAGATTTTATCAGTATTTCAAAGCCAAAATTAGGAAATATTGCAAAGAAGAGAAGCCACATAAATCCTTCTATCTTATCACCTCCGTGTTATAGAATCCAGGCTTGGAAAAGTATCGTCCGTAACTGCGGTGTGTGAATAAGACCTTAGACTACAGCCACCCACCGGGTCAGTAACTGTCCATAAATTCCTGAACTCGCCTTGAAAATAAGACTTTTTTTTTTATTTTTGATCAAATCAAATAAAAATCTTTTTTTTTTTTTTTTCGGGGAAGAGTGAGGAATTTTGGCAGATTATTATAATTCTCAATATATCCCAGCAGTTCTCAGTGAACATTGCAGTTTTTGTATCAGAATTCCTATATCCTTACATTATCGTTACAATGAATTGCCTTGCAGCCGTATAACTTGTGTTCTCTATTGCAATGATAATGAATGCAGTGTATACTCACCTGGATGCCGCGTCTACAGACTTGGTGAACTATCTCCTTTCCTAGGGCCGTCCTTATATACAGGTGTTGGCAGGGTCTGGCTGCTTTATATGCTGGTCCGTGCCTAATGTGACTGGCTCTACAAGAGCGGGTGGAGGTGAAGGGCAGTAATAAATGTTATGGCCTCCACATTAACCATTTCATTGTTACAGGCTTCACCGTTCATCATTTAATTATCTGGAAATAGCAAACCTGTGGATTTAGGGATCATAACTGCCTTGGAGCACAGACCGGGGATTATTCTAATAAGTAGTCACTAAATGGGAAAAGTATTTACTTTTTTATTTTTTTTCTGTGCCCACCTTTACTGTTATCCTATTTAGTACCCATAGAGGTATACCCAGCGATCTGAGATCCTGAACGCTTCATTATGTTCTGCCCTGAAAAGTTTTACACACACGACTGTCTGATCATTGTATCTGCTCAAAAATATCACAAAGTATTAAAAAAATGTAGTAAAGAACCAAAAATGCTTCACTGCAGTGGGCAGGTAATGATTACCCTTTCTCCCTAGGCTGCCCCTCTCTACATGCACCACATCATTGGCAAAGAGGGTAAGAATGGACAGAAAGAGGACGTTTCGCTGGACATTTAATTTAAAGGGGTTTTCTCACAAAGGAAAGTATATTTTAATCAATAGATCTTGGAATAATAATAATTTCCACAATTGGATGTGTGTAAATAAAATGTCCCTGTGCTGAGATAATCTTATAGATGATGCCCCTGCGGTGTACCGTGTAATGACCGGGTCTGACCGTACAGGAACATGGTCTGATCATACCACATCTCCTGGGCAGGGGAGGAAGCAAAAGAGTATACAGACAGGACAGCAGGGGATCACATGAGAGTATACAGACATTACAGCACGGGATCACATGAGAGTATACAGACATTACAGCAGGGGATCACATGAGAGTATACAGACATTACAGCAGGGGATCACATGAGAGTATACAGACATTACAGCAGGGGATCACATGAGAGTATACAGACATTACAGCAGGGGATCACATGAGAGTATACAGACATTACAGCAGGGGATCACATGAGAGTATACAGACATTACAGCACGGGATCACATGAGAGTATACAGACATTACAGCACGGGATCACATGAGAGTATACAGACATTACAGCAGGGGATCACATGAGAGTATACAGACATTACAGCAGGGGATCACATGAGAGTATACAGACATTACAGCAAGGGATCACATGAGAGTATACAGACATTACAGCAGGGGATCACATGAGAGTATACAGACATTACAGCAGGGGATCACATGAGAGTATACAGACATTACAGCAGGGGATCACATGAGAGTATACAGACATTACAGCAGGGGATCACATGAGAGTATACAGACATTACAGCAGGGGATCACATGAGAGTATACAGACATTACAGCAGGGGATCACATGAGAGTATACAGACAGGACAGCAGGGGATCACATGAGAGTATACAGACATTACAGCACGGGATCACATGAGAGTATACAGACATTACAGCAGGGGATCACATGAGAGTATACAGACAATACAGCAGGGGATCACATGAGAGTATACAGACATTACAGCAGGGGATCACATGAGAGTATACAGACATTACAGCAGGGGATCACATGAGAGTATACAGACATTACAGCAGGGGATCACATGAGAGTATACAGACATTACAGCAGGGGATCACATGAGAGTATACAGACATTACAGCAGGGGATCACATGAGAGTATACAGACATTACAGCAGGGGATCACATGAGAGTATACAGACATTACAGCACGGGATCACATGAGAGTATACAGACATTACAGCAGGGGATCACATGAGAGTATACAGACATTACAGCAGGGGATCACATGAGAGTATACAGACATTACAGCAGGGGATCACATGAGAGTATACAGACATTACAGCAGGGGATCACATGAGAGTATACAGACATTACAGCACGGGATCACATGAGAGTATACAGACATTACAGCAGGGGATCACATGAGAGTATACAGACATTACAGCAGGGGATCACATGAGAGTATACAGACAGTACTGCACGGGATCACATGAGAGTATACAGACATTACAGCAGGGGATCACATGAGAGTATACAGACATTACAGCAGTGGATCACATGAGAGTATACAGACATTACAGTACGGGATCACATGAGAGTATACAGACATTACAGCAGGGGATCACATGAGAGTATACAGACATTACAGCAGGGGATCACATGAGAGTATACAGACAGTACTGCACGGGATCACATGAGAGTGTACAGACATTACAGCAGGGGATCACATGAGAGTGTACAGACATTACAGCAGGGGATCACATGAGAGTATACAGACATTACTGCACGGGATCACATGAGAGTATACAGACATTACAGCAGGGGATCACATGAGAGTATACAGACACTACAGCACGGGATCACATGAGAGTATACAGACATTACAGCACGGGATCACATGAGAGTATACAGACATTACAGCAGGGGATCACATGAGAGTATACAGACATTACAGCAGGGGATCACTGCTAATTCTTTTTGTGAGGTAAAACATTTCACTGCTTGTTTTTAAACAATGTTTTACTTCAAAGAAAAAAAAGTATACTCTCATGTGATCCCCTGCTGTAATGTCTGTATACTCTCATGTGATCCCCTGCTGTAATGTCTGTATACTCTCATGTGATCCTGTGCTGTAATGTCTGTATACTCTCATGTGATCCCCTGCTGTAATGTCTGTATACTCTCATGTGATCCCGTGCTGTAATGTCTGTATACTCTCATGTGATCCCGTGCTGTAATGTCTGTATACTCTCATTTGATCCCCTGCTGTAATGTCTGTATACTCTCATGTGATCCCCTGCTGTAATGTCTGTATACTCTCATGTGATCCCCTGCTGTAATGTCTGTATACTCTCATGTGATCCCCTGCTGTAATGTCTGTATACTCTCATATGATCCCGTGCTGTAATGTCTGTATACTCTCATGTGATCCCGTGCTGTAATGTCTGTATACTCTCATGTGATCCTGTGCTGTAATGTCTGTATACTCTCATGTGATCCCGTGCTGTAATGTCTGTATACTCTCATGTGATCCCCTGCTGTAATGTCTGTATACTCTCATGTGATCCTGTGCTGTAATGTCTGTATACTCTCATGTGATCCCCTGCTGTAATGTCTGTATACTCTCATGTGATCCCGTGCTGTAATGTCTGCATACTCTCATGTGATCCCGTGCTGTAATGTCTGTATACTCTCATGTGATCCCCTGCTGTAATGTCTGTATACTCTCATGTGATCCCCTGCTGTAATGTCTGTATACTCTCATGTGATCCCCTGCTGTAATGTCTGTATACTCTCATGTGATCCCCTGCTGTAATGTCTGTATACTCTCATATGATCCCGTGCTGTAATGTCTGTATACTCTCATGTGATCCCGTGCTGTAATGTCTGTATACTCTCATGTGATCCCGTGCTGTAATGTCTGTATACTCTCATGTGATCCCCTGCTGTAATGTCTGTATACTCTCATGTGATCCCGTGCTGTAATGTCTGTATACTCTCATGTGATCCCGTGCTGTAATGTCTGTATACTCTCATGTGATCCCCTGCTGTAATGTCTGTATACTCTCATGTGATCCCCTGCTGTAATGTCTGTATACTCTCATGTGATCCCGTGCTGTAATGTCTGTATACTCTCATGTGATCCCGTGCTGTAATGTCTGTATACTCTCATGTGATCCCCGTGCTGTAATGTCTGTATACTCTCATGTGATCCCGTGCTGTAATGTCTGTATACTCTCATGTGATCCCCTGCTGTCCTGTCTGTATACTCTCATGTGATCCCCTGCTGTAATGTCTGTATACTCTCGTGATCCCCTGCTGTAATGTCTGTATACTCTCATGTGATCCCCTGCTGTAATGTCTGTATACTCTCATGTGATCCCCTGCTGTAATGTCTGTATACTCTCATGTGATCCCCTGCTGTAATGTCTGCATACTCTCATGTGATCCCCTGCTGTAATGTCTGTATACTCTCATGTGATCCCCTGCTGTAATGTCTGTATACACTCATGTGATCCCCTGCTGTAATGTCTGTATACTCTCATGTGATCCCCTGCTGTAATGTCTGTATACTCTCATGTGATCCCCTGCTGTAATGTCTGTATACTCTCTTGTGATCCCCTGCTGTAATGTCTGTATACTCTCATGTGATCCCCTGCTGTAATGTCTGTATACTCTCATGTGATCCCCTGCTGTAATGTCTGTATACTCTCATGTGATCCCCTGCTGTAATGTCTGTATACTCTCATGTGATCCCCTGCTGTAATGTCTGTATACTCTCATGTGATCCCCTGCTGTAATGTCTGTATACTCTCATGTGATCCCCTGCTGTAATGTCTGTATACTCTCATGTGATCCCCTGCTGTAATGTCTGTATACTCTCATGTGATCCCGTGCTGTAATGTCTGTATACTCTCATGTGATCCCGTGCTGTAATGTCTGTATACTCTCATGTGATCCCGTGCTGTAATGTCTGTATACTCTCATGTGATCCCCTGCTGTAATGTCTGTATACTCTCATGTGATCCCCTGCTGTAATGTCTGTATACTCTCATGTGATCCCCTGCTGTAATGTCTGTATACTCTCATGTGATCCCCTGCTGTAATGTCTGTATACTCTCATGTGATCCTGTGCTGTAATGTCTGTATACTCTCATGTGATCCCCTGCTGTAATGTCTGTATACTCTCATGTGATCCCCTGCTGTAATGTCTGTATACTCTCATGTGATCCCCTGCTGTAATGTCTGTATACTCTCATGTGATCCCCTGCTGTAATGTCTGTATACTCTCATGTGATCCCCTGCTGTAATGTCTGTATACTCTCATGTGATCCCGTGCTGTAATGTCTGTATACTCTCATGTGATCCCCTGCTGTAATGTCTGTATACTCTCATGTGATCCCCTGCTGTAATGTCTGTATACTCTCATGTGATCCCGTGCTGTAATGTCTGTATACTCTCATGTGATCCCGTGCTGTAATGTCTGTATACTCTCATGTGATCCCCTGCTGTAATGTCTGTATACTCTCATGTGATCCCCTGCTGTAATGTCTGTATACTCTCATGTGATCCCCTGCTGTAATGTCTGTATACTCTCATGTGATCCCCTGCTGTAATGTCTGTATACTCTCATGTGATCCCCGTGCTGTAATGTCTGTATACTCTCATGTGATCCCGTGCTGTAATGTCTGTATACTCTCATGTGATCCCCTGCTGTCCTGTCTGTATACTCTCATGTGATCCCCTGCTGTAATGTCTGTATACTCTCATGTGATCCCCTGCTGTAATGTCTGTATACTCTCGTGATCCCCTGCTGTAATGTCTGTATACTCTCATGTGATCCCCTGCTGTAATGTCTGTATACTCTCATGTGATCCCCTGCTGTAATGTCTGTATACTCTCATGTGATCCCCTGCTGTAATGTCTGCATACTCTCATGTGATCCCCTGCTGTAATGTCTGTATACTCTCATGTGATCCCCTGCTGTAATGTCTGTATACACTCATGTGATCCCCTGCTGTAATGTCTGTATACTCTCATGTGATCCCCTGCTGTAATGTCTGTATACTCTCATGTGATCCCCTGCTGTAATGTCTGTATACTCTCATGTGATCCCCTGCTGTAATGTCTGTATACTCTCATGTGATCCCCTGCTGTAATGTCTGTATACTCTCATGTGATCCCCTGCTGTAATGTCTGTATACTCTCATGTGATCCCCTGCTGTAATGTCTGTATACTCTCTTGTGATCCCCTGCTGTAATGTCTGTATACTCTCATGTGATCCCCTGCTGTAATGTCTGTATACTCTCATGTGATCCCCTGCTTTAATGTCTGTATACTCTCATGTGATCCCCTGCTGTAATGTCTGTATACTCTCATGTGATCCCCTGCTGTAATGTCTGTATACTCTCATGTGATCCCCTGCTGTAATGTCTGTATACTCTCATGTGATCCCCTGCTGTAATGTCTGTATACTCTCATGTGATCCCGTGCTGTAATGTCTGTATACTCTCATGTGATCCCCTGCTGTAATGTCTGTATACTCTCATGTGATCCCCTGCTGTAATGTCTGTATACTCTCATGTGATCCCCTGCTGTAATGTCTGTATACTCTCGTGATCCCCTGCTGTAATGCCTGTATACTCTCATGTGATCCCCTGCTGTAATGTCTGTATACTCTCATGTGATCCCCTGCTGTAATGTCTGTATACTCTCATGTGATCCCCTGCTGTAATGTCTGTATACACTCATGTGATCCCCTGCTGTAATGTCTGTATACTCTCATGTGATCCCCTGCTGTAATGTCTGTATACTCTCATGTGATCCCCTGCTGTAATGTCTGTATACTCTCATGTGATCCCCTGCTGTAATGTCTGTATACTCTCTTGTGATCCCCTGCTGTAATGTCTGTATACTCTCATGTGATCCCCTGCTGTAATGTCTGTATACTCTCATGTGATCCCCTGCTGTAATGTCTGTATACTCTCATGTGATCCCCTGCTGTAATGTCTGTATACTCTCATGTGATCCCCTGCTGTAATGTCTGTATACTCTCATGTGATCCCCTGCTGTAATGTCTGTATACACTCATGTGATCCCCTGCTGTAATGTCTGTATACTCTCATGTGATCCCCTGCTGTAATGTCTGTATACTCTCATGTGATCCCCTGCTGTAATGTCTGTATACTCTCATGTGATCCCCTGCTGTAATGTCTGTATACTCTCATGTGATCCCCTGCTGTAATGTCTGTATACTCTCATGTGATCCCCTGCTGTAATGTCTGTATACTCTCATGTGATCCCCTGCTGTAATGTCTGTATACTCTCATGTGATCCCCTGCTGTAATGTCTGTATACACTCATGTGATCCCCTGCTGTAATGTCTGTATACTCTCATGTGATCCCCTGCTGTAATGTCTGTATACTCTCATGTGATCCCCTGCTGTAACGTCTGTATACTCTCATGTGATCCCCTGCTGTAACGTCTGTATACTCTCATGTGATCCCCTGCTGTAACGTCTGTATACTCTCATGTGATCCCCTGCTGTAACGTCTGTATACTCTCATGTGATCCCCTGCTGTAATGTCTGTATACACTCATGTGATCCCCTGCTGTAATGTCTGTATACTCTCATGTGATCCCCTGCTGTAATGTCTGTATACTCTCATGTGATCCCCTGCTGTAATGTCTGTATACTCTCATGTGATCCCGTGCTGTAATGTCTGTATACTCTCTTGTGATCCCCTGCTGTAATGTCTGTATACTCTCTTGTGATCCCCTGCTGTAATGTCTGTATACTCTCATGTGATCCCCTGCTGTAATGTCTGTATACTCTCATGTGATCCCCTGCTGTAATGTCTGTATACTCTCATGTGATCCCCTGCTGTAATGTCTGTATACTCTCATGTGATCCCGTGCTGTAATGTCTGTATACTATCATGTGATCCCGTGCTGTAATGTCTGTATACTATCATGTGATCCCCTGCTGTAATGTCTGTATACTCTCATGTGATCCCCTGCTGTCCTGTCTGTATACTCTCTTGTGATCCCGTGCTGTAATGTCTGTATACTCTCATGTGATCCCCTGCTGTAATGTCTGTATACTCTCATGTGATCCCCTGCTGTAATGTCTGTATACTCTCATGTGATCCCCTGCTGTAATGTCTGTATACTCTCATGTGATCCCCTGCTGTAATGTCTGTATACTCTCATGTGATCCCCTGCTGTAATGTCTGTATACTCTCATGTGATCCCCTGCTGTAATTTCTGTATACTCTCATGTGATCCCCTGCTGTAATGTCTGTATACTCTCATGTGATCCCCTGCTGTAATGTCTGTATACTCTCATGTGATCCCCTGCTGTAATGTGTGTATACTCTCATGTGATCCCCTGCTGTAATGTCTGTATACTCTCATGTGATCCCGTGCTGTAATGTCTGTATACTCTCATGTGATCCCCTGCTGTAATGTCTGTATACTCTCATGTGATCCCCTGCTGTAATGTCTGTATACTCTCATGTGATCCCCTGCTGTCCTGTCTGTATACTCTCATGTGATCCCGTGCTGTAATGTCTGTATACTCTCATGTGATCCCCTGCTGTAATGTCTGTATACTCTCATGTGATCCCCTGCTGTAATGTCTGTATACTCTCATGTGATCCCGTGCTGTAATGTCTGTATACTCTCATGTGATCCCCTGCTGTAATGTCTGTATACTCTCATGTGATCCCGTGCTGTAATGTCTGTATACTCTCATGTGATCCCCTGCTGTAATGTCTGTATACTCTCATGTGATCCCGTGCTGTAATGTCTGTATACTCTCATGTGATCCCCTGCTGTAATGTCTGTATACTCTCATGTGATCCCGTGCTGTAATGTCTGTATACTCTCATGTGATCCCCTGCTGTCCTGTCTGTATACTCTCATGTGATCCCGTGCTGTAATGTCTGTATACTCTCATGTGATCCCGTGCTGTAATGTCTGTATACTCTCATGTGATCCCGTGCTGTAATGTCTGTATACTCTCATGTGATCCCCTGCTGTAATGTCTGTATACTCTCATGTGATCCCGTGCTGTAATGTCTGTATACTCTCATGTGATCCCCTGCTGTAATGTCTGTATACTCTCATGTGATCCCGTGCTGTAATGTCTGTATACTCTCATGTGATCCCCTGCTGTAATGTCTGTATACTCTCATGTGATCCCCTGCTGTCCTGTCTGTATACTCTTTTGCGTCCTCCCCTGCCCAGGAGCTGTGCTGTGATCAGACCATGTTCTGTACACGGTCAGTGACGGTCATTACACAGGGACATTTTATTTAAATATATTCAATTGTGGAAATTATTATTATTCAAATATTTATTAAATACAATGAACTTTTGTTCTTGGGAAAACCCCTTTAAGCTGAGTACCTGCTCCAATTGCTGATGTTCCACTGATTCTGGGACACTTTCTTTTTCTTCTGTACCCCTCAATTCCCAATTTATGCCCCTTGATAATGAAGATAATGTGAACATGCATGTTTTGTCTCTAACCGCATGGGTGTTTCTCCTCTCACACTAGCCAATCACAACATAGCCGTGCCCCCAAAGAAGTTCTGTGGTATACGTACGTACGGATGGTTGAATGGAAAGTTTGTATCTTTATTTCCGGGGGGCATTACATTGGAACGGAGAGGCACAGAAGAAAAAGAAAATCTGTTCCAGAATCAGTGGATCAGCGATAATTGGAAGAGGAACTGGACTTAAATTTTAAAAATCCAATGAAATGTCCTGAAAGCCTTCCTCTCAAAGTGGGGAGAAAAGGGTCAGGAGCAGAATGGGCAATTAGTATGTGCTAGAGGCAAGACTGAAATGTGTATTCCCACGTTCAAGATCCTATCCCAATATGTATTAGGCTTAATAATTAATATTAGCAAATACCTCCAAATAGAAATGTAGTACAGTTCTTCTTACCGCATGTGCAGGGCATTGGGTATCCATGGTTACGACCACTCATACAGTGACAGTTAGTGGCTATTGGTCGTCACCATGGATGCGTGAACCACTGCAATGCCCTGCACATGAGGTAAGTGACATAGCGAATCAGGAGAACTATGCTACATTTCTAATTGGTGATATTTGCTAATATTATTATTATTATTATCTACTACATATTGGGATAGGATCTTGGAGATAGGAATACCCCTTTCAGTGTGAATATTGCATATAAAGGGTCCAGATGCACCCAAATAAGTATATAGTAAAAGGGGAAAGGATAATGCTGAAAAATGAGGAGAAAGGCAGTTCCAGCATGTATAGTGCTGGCAGAAATGCTTCAGAAGATTAACTGTCCACTGAAAAAGAGTGGATGGCAAGTTACACCAAAAACCGCAAAATGAAGGCAGCAGGACCATGCGACAGGGTTAGTGTAGCAGGACATGTACACAGTAATTCCTATGTCTTTATTGTATTCCTGGTGTCTTTCAGTAGAGCTCTGTATTTGTTTCTCTGGGATAGAAGTAAAAGCCTGTGGTCTCGATATTCAGTACCAGGTTATACCACAAGGCTCCCCCGCCCCAGGCAGCAATGGAAAACTCCGGAACGGGTATTTACCAGGTTGTAGGATAGCGGGTAATCCAGTCACCTGATGGCCGAGCACAGGGGTAATATCTCCCTGCTGCTGTATACTGGCAGACTCTGCCTATCCTCCTGTATATATCCTCCGTGCTCAGTGACTACAGCGCCATTGTCTCCATGATTACATTCTGCATCCAGGTCTGCAGCTTTTACTGGATGGAAGTTACCACCTTGTAAGCGCATTACTGCACCGTGCGCTTCTGTGCAGCTTGTGACTGGTGACTTTATGAAAGATCTTGTAACAGAAGTTCAAAGTCGTAAAATAATTAAGAGCGACTTAATGTTTTTATTGCCCCCATAAGATGGCAGTATTGCAGTATTTGGTAGGATATCACACTTGAGAGTAAACACAGTTACTTAACCCGTTTATGGGGAGGTTTCCCTGCAAAAAAAAAAAGTGCTGACTTGTGGTAAAACTGCCTGTCCTGTCCTCATTGTGGCCGCTGTGTCTGTACCTGAAGACTGCACACAGGCTGGCTCTCCACCTATCAGTTTTGTCCAGTCAGTTTTTGTTTTTTTAAAGCCCTGTTCACTTTTGTGCATCGAGCCGGCATCCATAGCAGATCCGAAAATGATGCATTTAGTGTTTTCCAATGTCACAATTGACCGTTTCCCTCTGTCGTTTTTATACCACCCTGGTGGGGAAAAAAAAAGTGGGGTGGCCAGATATATGGAAACCAGATCTTAGAAGATTCTTCCCATCTTCATATATGGATATTGATTGTGCTTGTAAAAACAAGCACTTTAGGAATTTCCTGTTAATATCTCAGGAAATGGCTGCAAATTTTGAATAGTTTTCTTTTGTTTCCTGCTCGTTGTCTAGACCGACCGCTGCTGCTGTCTAGCTTGTAAGCACTGCACTGAAGCTACGAGCGCACTCCGGTGATCCCGGCCAACACAAAACTGTGCTTAAAAGGTTAAATTGAAAAGAGCTTGTAAGCACTGCACTGAAGCTACGAGCGCGCTCCGGTGATCCTGGTCAACACAAAACTGTGCTTAAAAAGTTAAATCGAAAAGAGCTTGTAAGCGCTGCACATGTTTTTCTGTCTAGCCATGGTGGTTGGTCTCCAACGCGTGTTAATATCTACTCACACTGAGGAGGGGCAGTACCCCGAAACACAGCGTCTGTAAACTGAGTTTCTGGTTCCGGCTTATATCCTAAGTCATGTGACCAGGCTCGTTATAGGGTCACTATTGACTTTTTAGGATTGCTACTAAGGCTCGTTATAGGGTCACTATTGACTTTTTAGGATTGCTACTAAGGCTCGTTATAGGGTCAGCATTGACTTGGGATTGCTACTAAGACTCTTTATAGGGTCACTATTGACTTTTAGGATTGCTACTAAGGCTCGTTATAGGGTCAGCATTGACTTTTAGGATTGCTACTAAGACTCTTTATAGGGTCACTATTGACTTTTTAGGATTGCTACTAAGGCTCGTTATAGGGTCAGTATTGACTTTTAGGATTGCTACTAAGACTATAGGGTCACTATTGACTTTTAGGCTTGCTACTAAGGCTCGTTATAGGGTCAGCATTGACTTTTAGGATTGCTACTAAGACTCTTTATAGGGTCACTATTGACTTTTAGGATTGCTACTTCCTGTAAGTGCCTCTAGAGTTCTAGTTCTCTTCCTCTCTGAAGAGACAATTTTGTCTCTGAAGCTTCATTTTTGGCTTAGTTTTGGCATCTGATTTGCTGGGCCATTGATGTCTGGCTATTAATTGGAAATAACTAAAGACTGCTTGTCACTTCCAAACACAAAACTGGTGTGTACAGGTGCAAACTAAGAGTAGCCATCTTGATACATAATTAACTGACACAGAGTGCAGCTCTAATTGGCTATTAATTCTACCGCCCTGAAAGCAGTATTTTCTCTTAGGTCCAACACCAGCTCTAAAATGGTTTATCTAATTCTCCCTCCCTGAAATCCACCGTTAATCTTCCTTAGCCCATTTCTTTGTGATCAGTTTATACTTTTGTACAGGTTTATGGCCTGGGGAGACTGTTATTGAATCACCGTATGTTTTCTAGTTACTGCTATACGGCTATGCTGACATAAGGAAAGGGGTGGTATCAGATCAGAGAAAAAGTTTACTTTTTCCAGTAGTGATGTTTGTCCATGGCTGTGTCTGGGTTGTTTCTTATTGGGGCGAGACTACAATAACAGACACAAGCGGGTGTAGTTGGGGGTCACCAGAGGGCATACACTGGGCACCTGGGGGGTACGGCAGCCCTCCCCCATGTGTGATGCCCGGAGCATTTGGCTATAAGGCTGAATAGTAGTTCTGTTCTCTTTGCCCACACCTCTTCCTACGAGGATTCACCTCTCTTCCGCAGTGTCTTACCTTCTGCCGCTGCTTTGTATTCTGGCTATGGATCCTGTTTTCTGCTGTTTGTGATGAGGTGTATATGGGGTCTTATTGCTGATTTCAGGTTGGGAACCATGGGAGCGGGACCAGCCATTCCCTAGGCAATCACAGGCGACACGTTCGCCAAAGTTACACCATGAGTGATGGAGGTCCGGTATAAGGAAGCAAATAATTTCTCAGAATTGCTGTTCATCTTCTACCTGCACAATGTCCCTTCAGGAAACGGTCTGCGGTTGTGAAATGGATCAGACATTGGTAAATATGTCTCCAAATTTCAGCAGAGTTAAAAAAAAAAAAAAAAAAAGGCATTCATTATGTATTGTGGACATCTATATTTTTGTAGGATTAGCAGACTGACCCTAAGTGTACAGTGGATATATAAAGTCTACACAACCCCATTAAATGCCAGGTTTTTGCCATGTAAAAAAAAAAAAATCCTACCAAGAAGAATCATTTCAGAACTTTTTTCCCCCTCTAATATCGCCTATAATCTGCACAAATCCATTGAAAACAAACTGAAATCATTTTGAGGGAGAAAATAAAAATAACAAAACTAAAATAATGTGATAAGGACTCTTGTAGCTGTCCGTGCAAATCGGTCTGATCTCGGCCCACAACGCACAGACTGGCCACGACTCTCCCGTCCAAGCGGCACATTGTCATATATTTCTATGAGGCGGTCACACTGTGGTCAGGACCGATTTGCTTCGATGTCTGCCTGAGCCCTTAGTCTGAACAGCCTTCTGTATTTGGAGATGTTTTTTTTTTTTTTTCATAATTAGCCAATCACATTTACTTAACCTCATGTTACATAGTAATCAGTGCAGCGGTGCAGCAGCGATTCTGATTAACCCCTTATAAAGTTTCGCTGCTCTAGGATTTTCCTGACATTTTCTTAGTTGCATTTTACAGCAATAGCTGTTAACAGCTGACAACACAGCAAAGGGATCTCATTATAGAAAGATATCAATCAGGAGAAGGTACAAAAACAATTCCCAAGCATTAGATCTATCATGGACACTGTGAAGACATTATCAAAAAGTGGCTTAAATTTGGCACAACAGTGACATTACCGAGAACTGGATGTCCCTCAAAAATTGGTGAGAAGAAAATTCAGCACGACAGCGACCCTAAGCATACATCCAAATCAACAAGAGAATGGCTTCACCAGAAGAAGATCATTGTTTTGGAATGATGCAGCCCAAGCCCAGAGCTGAATCCAACAGAATATCTGTGAGTGACCTGTAGAGGGCGCTGTACAGAGGAGATGCCCCCGCAATCTGACAGATGTGGAGCTGCTGCAAGGAGGAGCCGGCAAAGATCGCCAATTCTAGATGTGCCGCGCTGATAGACCCCGACCCAAAAAGACTGAACGCTGCCAGAAATACACAGGGGGCTGCAATAAAGAATTAGTGTCGGGGTGTGCAGATTTATACAACAGCATTATTTTGGTTCTTTATTTTTACTTTTTCCACCCAAAAAGATTTCAGTTTATTTTTCAATTGAATTTTACAGATTATGAGCAAAAAAGTTCTGGAATTGTCCTTCTTGGTATTATTTTTTTTGCTTAAAAACCTGGTATTTTTACATTGCGTGTAAATGCTTTTTTATTTTTTTGTTTTTTTTTGGTAACAAAGAATGAATGGTCTTTTTTGTTTTTGTGTTTTGAGACTATGATATGATATAAAGTCGCCCCTCCGTGTGTTTAGATCAGTCACTGCCTTCTCTCTAAGTCCGGTTATACCGCACACTCCTGGACATACCTCATCCGGCTTTGCTTTCTCCAGGACGATGTAGATTTGGTGCAAGTAGGATTTTTTATGTCTTCAAAGAATGGAAGATTAAAGGTGAAGTAATGCAGTTGTAAAACACAATATATAGAACGTCTTGACATAAGAAAGTGCTATAAATCCCGGGTTGTGTGCACATTATATACCTGTATAGCTAGACATTGGTGTAGTTATATTTTTATATTTAAGTTTTAATGTAAGTTATGTATCTAGGTGAAAAGAAATACAGAAAAGAAAAAAAAAATGCACTAAAAGTCAATGTTGGTATTAATGTATATATATATATATATATATATATTTTTAAAATAAACACTGGAGTGAAGAGACGCACGTGTGACGAGATCCTCTGACTTTGTTCTCCCCTTTTTGGGGTAATATTTGTATGGAGAAACACATAGCAATATAAGGTAAAAGTGTTGCCCACTCCATCTGTGTGCAATGTATAGTAATTATGTAGTATTTGTGTCCTTTTCTTGTGATTTCATTATAAATTTAATGATGTAATCCAGACTTCTGAATTTACTTTGTGTGCGTTTGCCACCAGAGCAAAGGACTCATAAATTTCACAGCTCCTTTTTTTACTGGTAATAAACCGTCCCCCGTCCCCCGTGACTCTTCATCTGGCGGTATAAAATAATAAAATGCAGTGCGGTGTTATGGGCGCTGCCCTGTACGGCTTGATTTCATCACTTTATTACCCCTTTATCATCTGATTTTAACCCCGTAAACTCCCGTCTTCTGCACACTTCCTCCTGTGATTTCTGCCTGATGTTTTTTCCTAGTTGAGTTCATCATGAATTCCCAGCATCAAACACTTGATCTAACAATTTTTGGTAAGTTTTTTTGGAGTATTGGGTGAGATTTGTGGTCACATGAGATAAAACTTTGGCTGTAGGGGGGGACTTCATTGTACAATGGATACAAGAATCCTGGGAGATAGTAATGGGGGAGCGTCAACCCGTCATTTTCACAATGGTAACCTGCAAGGTTGAGTAATTTTTATTGGTAGGTAACAGAGCGTCACTAAACTTCCCCCCCATGTTTCAGAATGATGCAGGATAATTGGTGTACCAGGATTTACCCGTAGGCTTTACTCTAACCGGGATATCGAGCTCCTGTCTTCTGCACACAGACAGAAACTATTATATTAGTAACTGATAAAAATAACAATTCTATACAGTTTGCACTATTCTTGTGCATGCTTTCCCAATTCTCTGCAGCAGGCAGAGGAAGCAGTGACAGCAAGTACTGTATTGATAGTTGTGGTTAGCACTGTATTGAGACTCAGTGATTAGCACTGCACGGTGGCTCAGTGGTGAGCACTGCAGCCTTGCAGCGCTGGGGTCCTGGGTTCAAATCCCACCAGGGACAACATCTGCAAGGAGCTTGTATGTTCTCCCCGTGTTTGCATGGTTTTCCTCCGGGTTCTTTGGTTTCCTCCCACACTCCAAAGACTGATAGAGAATGTAGATTGTGAGCCCCGATGTGGAAGCGATGATGATCTCTGTAAAGGGCTGTGGAATATGTTGGTGCTATATAAGTAAGCACAATAAATGATAACTTTGCTCTGATACCTGCATGGGTGTTGGCATTACAGTCAAGGTGGCTTCTTGTACATTTGATAATGTGATTATTAAAGCAAATATGTCACCAGATTTCATTCTTTGTTAAATGGATCCTCCAGACCTGGGGAGGTTGGTGTACTTACTGTGAAATCCATATCAGAAGTTGAAACTCATTCCCTGCCCAGCTAGCTGGATTACCAACTTCTCGGTGTCCCCCTCCGTCCTGCTGCAGAAACCCCGCCCACCTTGACTGATTGACAGTTCCTCAGTGTTTCTCCCTGCTGCTGCTGAGATCTCGCACTGCTCAGTACAAGACTGGTGGAGACTGAAAACAGTTGCACTAATTCTCATTTTAATATCAGTATTATACAGACATTCTGAAATGGATTTTCTCAGTAAGGACACCAGGATCATCAGGTCTAAGGAATCTATTTAGAAGTGTATTCAGTTTGCATTGTGAAATTTGGTGACACCTGCTGTATAATAACTGTCCTTTACTGTGAACCCTCAGTTTTTTCACTCTTGCCCCCCTGGAGACACTCCGGATAGGTTCTGAGTAGTGATCCAGCAATAATAGGTGCTAGTGTAGGCTATGGGTTAAGCGGAGCATTTTCTTCATAAAAAGAAAGAACTCTAACTCTTGTCTTGTGTGAAGTAACGTCTTATATTCTGTCTTTATTTCTTTTGTTGGTAACAATCATTGTCTGCCTGTTGCACATATAGAGCGTAACAAGATATACATCTACATTGTATGGTTTTCTACCCTCGTCACCTTTTATCTGCTGTAGTTCTTTTAGGGTATGTGCCCATGATCAGGATTGGCTGCAGTTTTGATGCTGCGTGTTTATGCAGCGTCAAACCCGCAGCGGCCAGATGTTACAGCATAGTGGAGGGGATTTCTAGAAATCCCATGATCACTATGCGTCTCTGTGCACCTGCAGATCACTCGCGGACATGGACATGGATATGTGGCGCGTCTTTCAGATCCACAGCATGTCAATTTCTCTTGTGAGACCGCGTGTGGACTTTCCCCATAGACTAAACATCAACGAGGAAAGTCCGCATGTGAAAAAAAAAAATTGCGCCTGCTCATTTGCATAATGAGGGTGGAAGCCGCGCAGCTGTTCTGCAGCTCTGGGGCCGCAGCGGCTCCTCATCGTAGGCACTGATTGACAGCTTTGTGTGTAACCCCGCCCACACCCCTGATTGGCAGCTTTGTGTGTAACCCCGCCCACACCCCTGATTGGCAGCTATCTGTGTATAACCATGCCCGCACCCCTAATTGGCCACGTTCTGTGTGTAACCCCGCCCACACCCCTGATTGGCAGCTTTCTATGTGTAACCCCTCCCACTCCCCTGATTGGCAGCTTTCTCTGTGCAACCCCGCCCACACCCTTGATTGGCAGCTTTCTGTGTATAACCCCGCCCACACCCCTGATTCTCAGCTTTGTCTGTGCAACCTCGCCCACACCCCTGATTGGCAGCTTTCTCTGTGCAACCCCGCCCACACCCCTGATTGGCAGCTTTCTGTGTATAACCCCACCCACACCCCTGATTGGCAGCTTTCTGTGTATAACCCCACCCACACCCCTGATTGGAAGCTTTCTATGTGTAACCCCTCCCACTCCCCTGATTGGCAGCTTTCTGTGTGTAACGCCGCCCACACCTGTGTTGGGCAGCTTTCTGTGTATAACCCCGCCCACACCCCTGATTGGCAGCTTTCTCTGTAACCCCGCCCACACCTGTGTTGGGCAGCTTTCTGTGTATAACCCCGCCCACACACCTGATTGGCAGATTTCTCTGTGTAACCCCGCCCACACCCCTGATTGGCATCTTTCTCTGTGTAAGCCCGCCCACACCTGTGTTGGGCAGCTTTCTGTGTATAACCCCGCCCACACCCCTGATTGGCAGATTTCTCTGTGTAACCCCGCCCACACCTGTGTTGGGCAGCTTTCTGTGTATAACCTCGCCCACACCCTTGATTGGCAGCTTTCTGTGTATAACCCCGCCCACACCCCTGATTGGCAGCTTTCTCTGTATAACCCCGCCCACACCCCTGATTGGCAGCTTTCTGTGTATAACCATACCCACACCCTTGATTGGCAGCTTTCTCTGTGTAACCTCGCCCACACCCCTGATTGGCAGCTTTCTCTGTGTAACCCCGCCCACACCTGTGTTGGGCAGCTTTCTGTGTACGTCCTCACCTAGTTGCTGGGGATTAGGATAACAAAGAGCAGTTGACAAGGAAGCAGGAGACGCCTGGTCCTGTAGTGATAATCTCCCGCTAATAAAACACTGATTTGTTTGAAACAGCAGCACACAGTCCAGTAAGTGACACATCGCTGGAATCAGGCTCTCTGCCCCCTACTTTATGCTGATTTTCAGATTGCATAACAAAAACCTGTTAACAGATTCCCTTTAAACATTTGCACTTAGTGGAGAAATTTCATGTTTGCTTTAAAGAAAATTTGAAAGAAGCTTAAAGGGTTTATCCACTACTAGGACAACCCCTTCTTGAGCTAAATGTTTGACCCCGATAATATACAAAAGCTTATACTCCTCTCTCATGCCGGTGGCGTTCCAGCGCTATCGGCACTCGCTCTCCCCGGGGCTCTCCTGCGGTTGTTGGGGACAGAGACGCCAGATCTGATTGGACGACGGAGTCACATGTCATAACAACCGCAGGAGAGCGAGCCCCAATGCCGTCAGAACCGGAGGGGAGTATAATCTTTTGTTATTTTATCGGGGCCAAGCATGGGGTATGACAAGGAGTTGTCCAAGTAGTGGGCAACCTCTTTAAATTGAACTATTTAGATACTGTATCCAGATAGAGGACTTGTCCCCTATAAAGTCATACTTGTACTGTCGATTTTTAGTAATTTTAGCGTTCTATATAAACAGTTTTATTAGATATGTAAAGGAGGGGCTTCCATGCACCGTTCTGCCCTGTTAATTACCATTTTGCACTCGTCCCTTTATGGTGATTGACAGCGCTCCGCATGTAAATCCCCAGCGCTGTCACTGACGCTGCGCAGTCTCATCTGTGCAGGAAGCGGCCCCTGTACACAGTGGAGGGGTGGGAACGCTCCTACACGGACACTGCGACACTGCGAGTGCTCCCACCCTGCATTGTCCGTGTGCAGGGCTGGGGATCTACAGCAGACTTATGTAAAGCTAAAAAAATCTTCAGTATAAGTATGATTTTTTATAGGGTCAAGTCCTCTTTGTAAATGTCTAAATAGTTAAATTTTAGGTTTTTGGAGAGGGTCACTGCCTTCTTTTTAGTGCTGAATTCTGTAAAAGAACCAAAGAGCTCCAATATCTGCATCACAAGTGATGAGAAGCTCTCAGGACAAGTGGTGATACCCTGTAAAGTTCATAAAGTAGCCACAGCTTTATCCACCACTGTGCCTGTAACTTTCTGATGTATCTGTGTTTGTAGCGGAAGACTAAACGGTCCCGATGCAATCCATGATTTTTAAGCACAATCAATTAGTTGATTTATTAAATGTATCATTACAGAAAAATGTAGCAAACTGAACAATTGTGACCCCCGAAACCAACAGAAACATGAGGGGTGAGCAATGACCTATAGGAAATAATGGTCTCTGAATCCCCCCTGCGTTGGGTAGTGATAGGTCCGGATGTGAGGAGGTGGGCGATAAGCCGCACATTGTGCTCGTGTTCATACTATCAGGGTGACGTTTATCTGCGGAGCTCGGTCAGGAATGTTCTGTGGTGACCGTCCTGAATGGCCTCTGGGTAACCCTTTCACCTCAGGGATCTGCCCCATCTTCTGCTCTTTCACCCTGTGTGTATGATCACTGATTAGTAGTAGGTGTCCTGTAATCGTTGATTTCATTGATTTTAACTTTTACGTGAATGGATATAATTAACGAAAGAAAACCAAAAAAATACAAAATGTATTTGCAAATTGTAGGAAACTGTAGTAAGTGGTTTGTTCCAAAATAGATACATTGCATCAAAGTGTTAAACTCGGCAACTGAAGTGGAAACAGTTGTTCTCCAGCATAACCCATAACACAAGACATACATAAAACATGAAGATCTGGACTGCAGTCGTGTATATCCATCTAGAGGGGGATGGCTTACACACAGTAAAGGTCTCTACGGTCAATGGGGGCTGATACATTTTGTGGGATTCCTCATCCATTTATGCCATTTCTCCTCCCTGCTCTCTGTGGAGCCTCCTGGGGGGGAGTAATGAGTGAAGGGGTTAATCACATTTCTAGAGACAGAGGATTGGGAATGTCAGAGCAGTGCAGACTGGAATCACAGAGAGGAAGAGACTCCGGCACACTTCCACCTGTGACACATCCGCACACTTCCACCTGTGACACATCCGCACACTTCCACCTGTGACACATCCGCACACTTCCACCTGTGACACATCCGCACACTTCCACCTGTGACACATCCGCATCCCAAACTGTGTGCAGACCACCGCTGGCCCCTGGAGATGTGAGGTCACCCCTGGCCCCTGGTGATGTGAGGCCACCCCTGGCCCCTGGAGATGTGAGGCCACCGCTGGCCCCTGGTGATGTGAGGCCACCGCTGGCCCCTGGTGATGTGAGGCCACCCCTGGCCCCTGGTGATGTGAGGCCACCGCTGGCCCCTGGTGATGTGAGGCCACCGCTGGCCCCTGGTGATGTGAGGCCACCCCTGGCCCCTGGAGATGTGAGGCCACCGCTGGCCCCTGGTGATGTGAGGCCACCGCTGGCCCCTGGTGATGTGAGGCCACCACTCGTTCCCATATGGCTGGGTGAGCACCAGTTTCATGAACTCTTTAAATGCTGTAATCAAAGCTGTGGTGCTGTGTGATGTATCTGGGATCTGTGACTGTGTCTATAGATGAGACGCTGTGTTGTGATAACACTGGAGGGATCTGTGTATTTTGCTATTTCTGTGTGTGTATATATATATATTCTAATACTGTAAATGCTGAAAAATCAGATAAGGTGTGGATGTATGAGTGAAGAAATACAATAAAATACATCTGATCTGTTATGTATCGTTTCCAGTGCCTTCAGAAATGCTGACGTAATCTGTCGTCCTGATGGGAGTAGTAGTAGGAGAGGTTTGGTACTTATCGCAGGTTGGCTTACTAGTGTAAATGACTTTTGCGGTTTACTTTTGGTAAAGCTCAGTATAAACCTATCCTGTGGATGGTGAGGATGGGTTATTATCACATCTTTAGTGGTTATTTCCGATTATGTCACCGCTTCTATAAAGATGATGGAGACAGATGAGTGTTCATTTCCAGGACAAGTGCGGATGAATTGGTATCAAGCAGGGGAAACTTGGTTTCGGTGAATTTGTTTTCTATTTAATAGGCATTTTATAGGATAAGTATTACAGAGTGATCCTCGTGTTATATAGACCTGGCGATGAATTGCTTCTTCTGGCCACACAGCCGTCGTCCTCAGGACTTTTTTGCAGAGCTGAACCCGTAAAGTGTCTGAGGAGTTGGGTGCAATGGAGGAGATGATCTCCTGTGATGGATCACGGCCACAGAATAGATCCGATCTGATGTCCAGAGGAGTAAGGACAAGTCCACATGTGACAGGAAGAAATCCATTGTGAACGGTCACATTATGTCATGGATCTGCAGCAAACTTGCAGGCATTGAATGGGGACTTGGTTGTAGATTTGCTCCAGATTTCATCCAATTTATTGCAAAGGGTGAAATCTGAGGCAAAAATCTGCAGAAAGAATTGACACGCAGCTGATGATTTAGAATCCATATGCTTCGAAATATCTATGCATTGTGTATTGTGTTTACCTATATAGCAATACACTGGATATTCTTCCCGCAAATCCAGATGGAAAATCTGCAGCATATCCTCTAAGTGTGAACGTGCTCTAATGCTGGTCGCATCTGTAGTTTGCTGGAATTTTCCTCATCTTGTTTGGTGTCAGTGGATTTGTGTGGCATTGCTGAGATTAAATGGAGAAGACTGACGATGCTCTAAGCATGAAGTGTCCTCCACCTTGAGAGATTTCAGGATATTTTGGGGCGCTTGGCCATATCTATGTAAGTGATGGAAAGATGATACTTGATCCCACTGCGTGACGCAGCAGAACTTTCTATTAGTAATTGGTCCTGATAATGAGATTTGTCACCATACGCTCTACAGGAAGGTACAAGTCATTATATATATCTGTTACAGAGATCGAGGAGCGCAGATACAGCGTGGGGGCGACAGCAGATCTCTACATGCCCCATGCTTCGGGGCAACAGCAGATCTCTACATGCCCCACGCTTCGGGGCGACAGCAGATCTCTAAATACCCCATGCTTCGGGGTGACAGCAGATCTCTACATGCCCCATGCTTCGGGGTGACCGCAGATCTCTACATGCCCCATGCTTCGGGGTGACCGCAGATCTCTACATGCCCCATGCTTCGGGGTGACCGCAGATCTCTACATGCCCCGTGCTTCGGGGTGACCGCAGATCTCTACATGCCCCGTGCTTTGGGGTGACAGCAGATCTCTACATGCCCCGTGCTTCGGGGTGACAGCAGATCTCTACATGCCCCGTGCTTCGGGGTGACAGCAGATCTCTACATGCCCCATGCTTCGGGGTGACAGCAGATCTCTACATGCCCCACGCTTCGGGGTGACAGCAGATCTCTACATGCCCCACGCTTCGGGGTGACAGCAGATCTCTACATGCCCCACGCTTCGGGGTGACAGCAGATCTCTACATGCCCCATGCTTCGGGGCGACAGCAGATCTCTACATGCCCCATGCTTCGGGGCGACAGCAGATCTCTACATGCCCCGTCCTTCGGGGTGACAGCAGATCTCTACATGCCCCATGCTTCGGGGCGACAGCAGATCTCTACATGCCCCATGCTTTGAGGTGACAGCAGATCTTTACATGCCCCATGCTTCGGGGTGACAGCAGATCTCTACATGCCCCATGCTTCAGGGTGACAGCAGATCTCTACATGCCCCACGCTTCGGGGCGACAGCAGATCTCTACATGCCCCGTGCTTCGGGGCGACAGCAGATCTCTACATGCCCCGTGCTTCGGGGCGACAGCAGATCTCTACACGCCCCGTGCTTCGGGGCGACAGCAGATCTCTACATGCCCCGTGCTTCGGGGTGACAGCAGATCTCTACATGCCCCATGCTTCGGGGTGACAGCAGATCTCTACATGCCCCATGCTTCGGGGCGACAGCAGATCTCTACATGCCCCGTGCTTTGGGGTGACAGCAGATCTTTACATGCCCCATGCTTCGGGGTGACAGCAGATCTCTACATGCCCCGTGCTTCGGGGTGACAGCAGATCTCTACATGCCTCATGCTTCGGGGCGACAGCAGATCTCTACATGCCCCGTGCTTCGGGGTGACAGCAGATCTCTACATGCCCCATGCTTCGGGGCGACAGCAGATCTCTACATGCCCCACGCTTCGGGGTGACAGCAGATCTCTACATGCCCCACGCTTCGGGGCGACAGCAGATCTCTACATGCCCCATGCTTCGGGGCGACAGCAGATCTCTACATGCCCCGTGCTTCGGGGTGACAGCAGATCTCTACATGCCCCATGCTTCGGGGCGACAGCAGATCTCTACATGCCCCATGCTTCGGGGTGACAGCAGATCTCTACATGCCCCATGCTTCGGGGTGACAGCAGATCTCTACATGCCTCGTGCTTCGCTTCCTGGGGAGATGAAGCCGGCAGGGTGGGAGATGAAGCCGGCAGGGTGGATTACCTGCAGTTTATATGCACATTGGATCTCTGCAGAGATGTTTAGTTACAGGTCACAATGCTTCTATTGCTTCCATGATGATTTCCCTTGTGTGACCGTACGATATCCTCCTTACTGCGTCTAGATAGTCATTTATTTCCTTATGGGTTTTCTGTCATCGATGACATTAGCTGCTCACCGTTGTACATCATGGTCCTGATAACCTGTAGTTCTCCTGTGGTATATACCGTGTACATCATCTACGATAAAGCATTAAACCTCTGATGCCAATAATGCGGCGTTATGTAGACCTGGCCTGACTTATTTCTTAATTCTTCAAATATAGGATGACATTTTACCATTTCCAACATCTGAAGGTTTTTCATCTTCATGCAGAATGTAAATGGAAAGCTGGGGTTATAAAGTAATAATGGAGATGAATCCATTGCTTAGTGATGGAGAGGATGATCGCTGCTGTCCTGTTACCAGGACTGATATCTGCACACCTGATAATCCAGAAATAAATCCTAATAGGTGTGAACTGCGTCTTCCTGTCGCCTATACATTAGATGTGTATTATATGTGCACTGTGGGATTTAAGTGTTTTTTCCTGAGATCAATTGATGGGAAAGGAGCAGATCTGTAATTTTTTGCTCCAAGAAGTTTTGTTTCTGCTTTTTTTTATATTTTGTTTTAAGTTAATTTCATAGTTTCTGTAGGTGATGTGGCGGCATAGACTGCAGCTCGATGTCCTGTAGGATGGAGAGCAGGCGTGTTTCTCAATGGTTTTATGGGAATTTCAGCTTGGAAATAAAGTATAATATTGCTATAATGAACACTGCTGATACCCATTAGTAAAGGCGTTGTGCAGCACCTCTTTCTTCCACTTGATCTGACTTTATGTCTGGGACGCTGCTGTATACCGGGCAGGACACGGATACAAAGAAACCGGTCTCATTCTAATTAATGATAAACCTGGAAACTTCTTTACTGGCCTGATCACTTCATCTTCAGTGTAGATAAAACCAGGGCTGTGAAGTCGGTAAGCCAAACCTCCGACTCCTCAATTTCCATACCACCGATTCCACGACTCCGATTCCTCAATGTCCACGGCTCCGACTCCACGGCTCCGACTCCACGGCTCCGACTCCACGGCTCCGACTCCTCAATTTCATGACACAGACTCCATGACTCCGACTCCACGACTCCGACTCCTCAATGTCCACGGCTCCGACTCCACGGCTCCGACTCCACGGCTCCGACTCCACGGCTCCGACTCCTCAATTTCATGACACAGACTCCATGACTCCGACTCCGACTCCTCAATTTCCATGACACAGACTCCACGATTCCGACTCCACAGCCATAGATAAAACTATATTTGTCTCCCTGTCGCAGGTGAGGGGTGTGAGAACTGGAAATTAAGAGATTCGGAGACTCTGCTACAAAATGTAAAACAAAAAGTGATGGCGTTTATATGGATGTCCTGTGCTCCATAGGGATTTAATGCTGGCCTCCCCTATAGAGCATCTGCTGCGCAGTTATTACATTTTTTTTATTGAATGATTTTGTGTTTTGCTTCCTTTTTTCCACCTCTAATGTGATTCCTGACCTTGTATTTTTTTGTGTAGGGGAAATGCAGTTATGTCTGACATGTGAGGAGTGACGGCTCCAGAATGCACAGATGATATGGATGCTAGTGAGCGCTCACAATAGATGCCCCCATACACGTGGTTCTCCCCACAGCCATCTCCCCATACTTGGGAAAGCTTGGCCGAGCACTCCTGTGCAGTCCTGTGTCATGAGCTCCTGTGCAGTCCTGTGTCATGAGCTCCTGTGCGGTCCTGTGTCATGAGCTCCTGTGCGGTCCTGTGTCATGAGCTCCTGTGCGGTCCTGTGTCATGAGCTCCTGTGCAGTCCTGTGTCATGAGCTCCTGTGCGGTCCTGTGTCATGAGCTCCTGTGCGGTCCCGTGTCATGAGCTCCTGTGCGGTCCCGTGTCATGAGCTCCTGTGCGGTCCCGTGTCATGAGCTCCTGTGCGGTCCCGTGTCATGAGCTCCTGTGCGGTCCCGTGTCATGAGCTCCTGTGCGGTCCCGTGTCATGAGCTCCTGTGCGGTCCCGTGTCATGAGCTCCTGTGCGGTCCCGTGTCATGAGCTCCTGTGCGGTCCCGTGTCATGAGCTCCTGTGCGGTCCCGTGTCATGAGCTCCTGTGCGGTCCCGTGTCATGAGCTCCTGTGCGGTCCCGTGTCATGAGCTCCTGTGCGGTCCCGTGTCATAATATTGGAGGCAAACAAAAGGAGCGACTATTGTAATTCAACAGGTCAGATCCTTCACTCCCACCCGACATCATCTGTCGGCTAGAGAGACCCCAGACGATAAGCTGTTGGTTCGGCTGATGTTAGTCTGATATGTATGGGGCCTTTATTATATTGCTTTCATACGGTGGTTTTTTAAATAATGTCACTGCAGTTTTTGATGCCGCTTTTTGAGCCTTTTGGATCCATCAAGCGGATCCTTTTTGTATCTTCTTATGGCATTGGTTTGCAAAACTGGCAGAGAAATTGCTTTGCTTTTACGAAAAAAAAAACCCTTTATAAAGCCGCCCTTAATCTGCTGTTGACCTTGGCTCTATGAATATAATGATTTCTTATGTGACTTGGATTAGCTGTTCGTACGTTGATTTCATTGAGCGTTTTGCTTTCTCGTTCAGCAGCACCATACCCGTCATGGCGAGAGACTCAAGAGTTTCCATGGACCAGGACCTTACCGTTGATATAATTCCTAGGGAGCCTAAAAAGTTACCCAAACAGGTTCGAGAAGACTCTGCCTTGACGGTCGACCGCTCCCACCAGTTCTACGAGCACAGAAAGCCGCGGCAGAGGTACATGGAAAAAGATGGCAAGTGCAACGTTCACCATGGCAATGTGAAAGAGACCTACCGGTACTTCAGTGACCTCTTCACCACCCTAGTGGACCTCAAGTGGCATTTCAGCTTGTTCATCTTTACCCTGGCATACACGGTCACATGGCTATTTTTCGGAGTTATTTGGTGGTTGATTGCTTACATCAGAGGAGATCTTGAACATGTAGGTGATAAAAGCTGGGTCCCTTGTGTGGAAAATCTCAACGGCTTCGTGTCTGCTTTTCTCTTTTCCATTGAAACTGAAACTACCATCGGCTATGGATACCGGGTGATAACCGAGAAGTGTCCGGAAGGAATCGTCCTGTTGTTAATTCAGGCCATTCTGGGCTCCATCGTTAATGCCTTGATGGTTGGTTGCATGTTTGTAAAGATAAGCCAACCCAAGAAGCGAGCGGAGACCCTCATGTTCTCTAATAACGCAGTCATTTCCCTCCGGGATGGGAAAATGTGTCTGATGTTTCGTGTAGGAGATCTCCGCAGTTCCCATATTGTGGAAGCCTCGATCAGAGCCAAACTCATCAAATCCAAGCAGACGAAGGAAGGAGAATTCATCCCGCTCAATCAGACGGACATCAACGTTGGCTTTGACACCGGCGACGACCGCCTCTTCCTCGTCTCCCCACTGATCATTTCACATGATATCAATGAGAAGAGCCCATTTTGGGAACTGTCTCGTTCTCAGCTGGAATCAGAAGACTTTGAAATTGTCGTCATATTAGAAGGCATGGTGGAAGCCACAGGTAAGTCGTGTGGGTGTATATGACATTGTGCGCCCGTGTACAGACAAGGAGCAGACGAGATGACGTAAGATGTGGAGGTGTGATGATCAGCACATTTTACATACATTTTATTGCTTTTCCTTTTTTGTTTAATTCCTTCTGAAGTCTTGAAACTGAAGTCCCTGTAGGTGACTGGTAGAATATCAGACACGGTATAGTAGACGGTCTGTCATCTTCAAGGAGGAGATTGCTCTTAGGATGTTGTGCTACATGTACTTGCCACGCAACGCCTGTAAAGTTGTCAGTGGCCAAACCTAAGACCCAGGACTACGAACAAGGTTGTGAAAAAAATCATGGTGGAAATAAGGAAGTAGTGTTTCTTTTATTGATTGCATTGAACGCCCACATGACACCACGTTCAGGCCATACATTAGGGGGACAGCTGTAAATATAGGTTTTAGTAATATTTATTAGTATATACAGGGTGGGCCATTTATATGGATACACCTAAATTAAATGGGAATGGTTGGCGATATCAACTTCCTGTTTATGGCTCATTAGTATATAGGAGGGGGAAAACTTTTCCAGATGGGTGGTGACCATGGCGGCCATTTTGAAGTCGGCCATTGTGGATCCAACTTTATTTTTTCCAATGGGAAGAGGGTCATGCGACACATCAAACTTATTGAGAATTTCATAAGAAAAACAATGGTGTGCTTGGTTTTAACGTAACTTTATTCTTTCATGAGTTTTTTACAAGTTTCTGACCACTTATAAAATGTGTTCAAAGTGCTGCCCATTGTGTTGGATTGTGAATGCCGCCCTCTTCTCCCACTCTGGACACACTGATGGCAACACCGCAGAAGAAATGCCAGCACAGGCTTCCGGGATCCGGTGTTTCAGATGCTGCACATCTCATATCGTCACAGCATAGACAATTGCCTTCAGATGACCCCAAAGAGAGACCTTGGTGGCCATTCAACTGGCCCACGACGACCAATCCGCTTCCCAGGAAACTGTTCGTGTAGGAATGCTCAGACCTGACACCCATAATGTGGTGGTGGCACCATCTTGGTGGAAAAACTCAGGGAACGTGCCATCTTCAGGGCATAAAGAGGGCAACACATCATCATGGAGCAATGTCAGATATCCAGTGGCATTGAGGTTTCCATTGATGGAGAATGACCCCACTATCTGTGTATCCCATATACCACACTATACCATCAAGATACGAGATGTGCAGCACCTGAAACAGCGGATCCTGGAAGCCTGTGCTGGCATTTCTTCTGCGGTGTTGCCATCAGTGTGTGAAGAGTGGGAGAAGAGGGCGGCATTCACAATCCAACGCAATGGGCAGCACTTTGAACACATTTTATAAGTTGTCATAAACTTGTAAAAAACTCATGAAAGAATAAAGTTACGTTAAAACCAAGCACACCATTGTTTTTCTTATTAAATTCTCAGTAAGTTTGATGTGTCACATGACCCTCTTCCCATCGAAAAAAATAAAGTTGGATCCAAAATGGCCGACTTCAAAATGGCCACCATGGTCACCACCCATCTGGAAAAGTTTTCCCCCTCCCATATACTAATGTGCCACAAACAGGAAGTTGATATCACCAACCATTCACATTGTAGGTGTATCCATATAAATGGCCCACCCTGTATATATACCCTGTAGATCCTCTCTGCGTTTGTCAGTAGGTATATAGTTCAGTATTTAGCTGGAAACATGATGCCTATAAATATGACCCACTGTGGCCATAGCAGCGTCCCATAGAGATCTATAGGAATGTTACAGCATTTACTTTGGTCTATAAAACACAATGTGTATACTCTCATGTGATCCCGTGCTGTAATGTCTGTATACTCTCATGTGATCCCGTGCTGTAATGTCTGTATACTCTCATGTGATCCCGTGCTGTAATGTCTGTATACTCTCATGTGATCCCGTGCTGTAATGTCTGTATACTCTCATGTGATCCCGTGCTGTAATGTCTGTATACTCTCATGTGATCCCGTGCTGTAATGTCTGTATACTCTCATGTGATCCCGTGCTGTAATGTCTGTATACTCTCATGTGATCCCCTGCTGTAATGTCTGTATACTCTCATGTGATCCCTGCGTAATGTCTGTATACTCTCATGTGATCCCCTGCTGTAATGTCTGTATACTCTCATGTGATCCCCTGCTGTAATGTCTGTATACTCTCATGTGATCCCGTGCTGTAATGTCTGTATACTCTCATGTGATCCCCTGCTGTAATGTCTGTATACTCTCATGTGATCCCGTGCTGTAATGTCTGTATACTCTCATGTGATCCCCTGCTGTAATGTCTGTATACTCTCATGTGATCCCCTGCTGTAATGTCTGTATACTCTCATGTGATCCCCTGCTGTAATGTCTGTATACTCTCATGTGATCCCGTGCTGTAATGTCTGTATACTCTCATGTGATCCCGTGCTGTAATGTCTGTATACTCACATGTGATCCCTGCTGTAATGTCTGTATACTCTCATGTGATCCCCTGCTGTAATGTCTGTATACTCTCATGTGATCCTGTGCTGTAATGTCTGTATACTCTCATGTGATCCCGTGCTGTAATGTCTGTATACTCTCATGTGATCCCTGCTGTAATGTCTGTATACTCTCATGTGATCCCGTGCTGTATTGTCTGTATACTCTCATGTGATCCCGTGCTGTAATGTCTGTATACTCTCATGTGATCCCGTGCTGTAATGTCTGTATACTCTCATGTGATCCCTGCTGTAATGTCTGTATACTCTCATGTGATCCCGTGCTGTAATGTCTGTATACTGTCATGTGATCCCCTGCTGTAATGTCTGTATACTCTCATATGATCCCGTGCTGTAATGTCTGTATACTCTCATGTGATCCCGTGCTGTAATGTCTGTATACTCTCATGCGATCCCGTGCTGTAATGTCTGTATACTCTCATGTGATCCCCTGCTGTAATGTCTGTATACTCTCATGTGATCCCCTGCTGTAATGTCTGTATACTCTCATGTGATCCCGTGCTGTAATGTCTGTATACTCTCATGTGATCCCGTGCTGTAATGTCTGTATACTCTCATGCGATCCCGTGCTGTAATGTCTGTATACTCTCATGTGATCCCCTGCTGTAATGTCTATATACTCTCATGTGATCCCCTGCTGTAATGTCTGTATACTCTCATGTGATCCCGTGCTGTAATGTCTGTATACTCTCATGTGATCCGGCTGTAATGTCTGTATACTCTCATGTGATCCCGTGCTGTAATGTCTGTATACTCTCATGTGATCCCGTGCTGTAATGTCTGTATACTCTCATGTGATCCCGTGCTGTAATGTCTGTATATTCTCATGTGATCCCGTGCGGTAATGTCTGTATACTCTCATGTGATCCCCCTGCTGTAATGTCTGTATACTCTCATGTGATCCCCCTGCTGTAATGTCTGTATACTCTCATGTGATCCCGTGCTGTAATGTCTGTATACTCTCATGTGATCCCCCTGCTGTAATGTCTGTATACTCTCATGCGATCCCCCTGCTGTAATGTCTGTATACTCTCATGTGATCCCCTGCTGTCCTGTCTGTATACTCTCATGTGATCCCGTGCTGTAATGCCTGTATACTCTCATGTGATCCCCTGCTGTCCTGTCTGTATACTCTCATGTGATCCCCTGCTGTAATGTCTGTATACTCATGTGATCCCCTGCTGTAATGTCTGTATACTCTCATGTGATCCCCTGCTGTAATGTCTGTATACTCTCATGTGATCCCGTGCTGTAATGTCTGTATACTCTCATCTGATCCCGTGCTGTAATGTCTGTATACTCATGTGATCCCCTGCTGTAATGTCTGTATACTCTCATGTGATCCCCTGCTGTAATGTCTATATACTCTCATGTGATCCCCTGCTGTAATGTCTGTATACTCTCATGTGATCCCGTGCTGTAATGTCTGTATACTCTCATGTGATCCCGGCTGTAATGTCTGTATACTCTCATGTGATCCCGTGCTGTAATGTCTGTATACTCTCATGTGATCCCGTGCTGTAATGTCTGTATACTCTCATGTGATCCCGTGCTGTAATGTCTGTATATTCTCATGTGATCCCGTGCGGTAATGTCTGTATACTCTCATGTGATCCCCCTGCTGTACTGTCTGTATACTCTCATGTGATCCCCTGCTGTAATGTCTGTATACTCTCATGTGATCCCCTGCTGTAATGTCTGTATACTCTCATGTGATCCCGTGCTGTAATGTCTGTATAATCTCATGTGATCCCCTGCTGTCCTGTCTGTATACTCTCATGTGATCCCGTGCTGTAATGTCTGTATACTCTCATGTGATCCCTGCTGTTATGTCTGTATACTCTCATGTGATCCCGTGCTGTAATGTCTGTATACTGTCATGTGATCCCCTGCTGTAATGTCTGTATACTCTCATATGATCCCGTGCTGTAATGTCTGTATACTCTCATGAGATCCCATGCTGTCCTGTCTATATACTCTCATGTGATCCCGTGCTGTAATGTCTGTACACTCTCATGTGATCCCGTGCTGTCTTGTCTGTATACTCTCATGTGATCCCGTGCTGTAATGTCTGTATACTCTCATGTGATCCCCTGCTGTAATGTCTATATACTCTCATGTGATCCACTGCTGTAATGTCTGTATACTCTCATGTGATCCCAGCTGTAATGTCTGTATACTCTCATGTGATCCCGTGCTGTAATGTCTGTATACTCTCATGCGATCCCGTGTTGTAATGTCTGTATACTCTCATGCGATCCCGTGCTGTAATGTCTGTATATTCTCATGTGATCCCGTGCTGTAATGTCTGTATTCTCTCATGTGATCCCCCTGCTGTAATGTCTGTATACTCTCATTCGATCCCCCTGCTGTAATGTCTGTATACTCTCATGTGATCCCCTGCTGTCCTGTCTGTATACTCTCATGTGATCCCGTGCTGTAATGCCTGTATACTCTCATGTGATCCCCTGCTGTAATGTCTGTATACTCATGTGATCCCCTGCTGTAATGTCTGTATACTCTCATGTGATCCCCTGCTGTAATGTCAGTATACTCTCATGTGATCCCGTACTGTAATGTCTGTATACTCTCATGTGATCCCCTGCTGTAATGTCTGTATACTCTCATGTGATCCCCTGCTGTAATGTCTGTATACTCTCATGTGATCCCTTGCTGTAATGTCTGTATACTCTCATGTGATCCCCTGCTGTAATGTCTGTATACTCTCATGTGATCCCGTGCTGTAATGTCTGTATATTCTCATGTGATCCCGTGCTGTAATGTCTGTATACTCTCATGTGATCCCGTGCTGTAATGTCTGTATACTCTCATGTGATCCCCTGCTGTAATGTCTGTATACTCTCATGTGATCCCGTGTTGTAATGTCTGTATAATCTCATGTGATCCCCTGCTGTAATGTCTGTATAATCTCATGTGATCCCCTGCTGTAATGTCTGTATACTCTCATGTGATCCCCCTGCTGTAATGTCTGTATACTCTCATGTGATCCCCTGCTGTACTGTCTGTATACTCTCATGTGATCCCCTGCTGTAATGTCTGTATACTCTCATGTGATTGCCGGCTGTAATGTCTGTATACTCTCATGTGATCCCCTGCTGTAATGTCTGTATACTCTCATGTGATCCCAGCTGTAATGTCTGTATACTCTCATGTGATCCCGTGCTGTAATGTCTGTATACTCTCATGCGATCCCGTGTTGTAATGTCTGTATACTCTCATGCGATCCCGTGCTGTAATGTCTGTATATTCTCATGTGATCCCCTGCTGTAATGTCTGTATACTCTCATGTGATCCCCTGCTGTAATGTCTGTATACTCTCGTGTGATCCCCCTGCTGTAATGTCTGTATACTCTCGTGTGATCCCGTGCTGTAATGTCTGTATACTCTCGTGTGATCCCGTGCTGTAACGTCTGTATACTCTCGTGTGATCCCATGCTGTAATGTCTGTATACTCTCGTGTGATCCCGTGCTGTAATGTCTGTATACTCTCGTGTGATCCCCTGCTGTAATGTCTGTATACTCTCATGTGATCCCCTGCTGTAATGTCTGTATACTCTCATGTGATCCCCTGCTGTAATGTCTGTATACTCTCATGTGATCTCGTGCTGTAATGTCTGTATACTCTCATGTGATCCCCGGCTGTAATGTCTGTATACTCTCATGTGATCCCGTGCTGTAATGTCTGTATACTCTCATGTGATCCCCTGCTGTAATGTCTGTATACTCTCATATGATCCCGTGCTGTAATGTCTGTATACTCTCATGTGATCCCCTGCTGTAATGTCTGTATACTCTCATGTGATCCCCTGCTGTAATGTCTGTATACTCTCATATGATCCCGTGCTGTAATGTCTGTATACTCTCATGTGATCCCGTGCTGTAATGTCTGTATACTCTCATGTGATCCCGTGCTGTCCTGTCTGTATACTCTCATGTGATCCCGTGCTGTAATGTCTGTATACTCTCATGTGATCCCCTGCTGTAATGTCTGTATACTCTCGTGTGATCCCCCTGCTGTAATGTCTGTATACTCTCGTGTGATCCCGTGCTGTAATGTCTGTATACTCTCGTGTGATCCCGTGCTGTAATGTCTGTATACTCTCGTGTGATCCCGTGCTGTAATGTCTGTATACTCTCGTGTGATCCCGTGCTGTAATATCTGTATACTCTCATGTGATCCCGTGCTGTAATGTCTGTATACTCTCATGTGATCCCCTGCTGTAATGTCTGTATACTCTCGTGTGATCCCTCTGCTGTAATGTCTGTATACTCTCGTGTGATCCCGTGCTGTAATGTCTGTATACTCTCGTGTGATCCCGTGCTGTAATGTCTGTATACTCTCGTGTGATCCCGTGCTGTAATGTCTGTATACTCTCGTGTGATCCCCTGCTGTAATGTCTGTATACTCTCATGTGATCCCCTGCTGTAATGTCTGTATACTCTCATGTGATCCCTGGCTGTAATATCTGTATACTCTCATGTGATCCCCCTGCTGTAATGTCTGTATACTCTCATGTGATCCTGTGCTGTAATGTCTGTATACTCTCATGTGATCCCCTGCTGTAATGTCTGTATACTCTCATGTGATCCCGTGCTGTCCTGTCTGTATACTCTCATGCGATCCCGTGCTGTAATGTTTGTATACTCTCATGTGATCCCGTGCTGTAATGTCTGTATACTCTCATATGATACCGTGCTGTAATGTCTGTATTCTCTCATATGATCCCCCTGCTGTAATGTCTGTATACTCTCATGTGATCCCCTGCTGTAATGTCTGTATACTCTCATGTGATCCCCTGCTGTAATGTCTGTATACTCTCATGTGATCCCGTGCTGTACTGTCTGTATACTCTCATGTAATCCCCCGCTGTACTGTCTGTATACTCTCATGTGATCCCCCGCTGTACTGTCTGTATACTCTCATGTGATCCCCTGCTGTAATGTCTGTATACTCTCATGTGATCCCGTGCTGTAATGTCTGTATACTCTCATGTGATCCCGTGCTGTAATGTCTGTATACTCTCATCTGATCCCCTGCTGTCCTGTCTGTATACTCTCATGTGATCCCCTGCTGTAATGTCTGTATACTCTCATGTGATCCCGTGCTGTCCTGTCTGTATACTCTTTTGCGTCCTCCCCTGCCCAGGAGCTGTGGTATAATCAGACCATGTTCTGTGCCCGGTCAGACATTACACAGGGGCTCATCTATAAGATTATCTCAGTACAGGAACATTTTATTTAAACACATCCAATTGTAGAAGTTATTATTATTCCAAGATCTATTGATTAAAACCAACTTTCGTTTGTGGGAAAACCCCTTTTACGTTCCCGGTTTGTCAGTCTTAGCTGGACCGTGGGCTATTATGGAAGCTGTAAATCTCTTTCTGACTGTAGGGCCTCGTGGTTATTCATCATCTCTTTAGCGTCACACTTCATATTATCAGAAAACCAACAACTCAGTCTCTGCTATTAAATCATTAGACTTTAATCTCTGTTCTTCCATCTTGATCGTGAGCGATCTCTTGTCTACAGTGGCGTAAATCTCGTTATTTGTCAGCATAAGTATTTTCAGATTAGATCATGCTATAACTAGTGTTGAGCATTCCGGTACTGAAATATCGGGTATCGGCCGATATTCGCGGTATCGGAATTCCGATACTTTTACAATATCGAATACCGGAATCGGAAGTTCCCATAATGCCTGCGCTCTGCAGTGTCTCTGAAGGATGACAAGCTGGATGGCAGCGCTCAGCTGAGATCCAGCCTGTCATCAGAATGCCATTCCAGCGTGGGAGAATTCTCCTGATTGTTTAAAAGCCGGCGGGCGGTAAAAAGCCGCCGGCTTTTAAACAATCACACAGCCCCATACTGCTTCCCCGCAGCCTCCAACCCCGATCCTCCGCTCCCCCCGCCGCCTCCCATCCCGATGGTAAGTTAGGACCGGGCGGGGAGCGCAGCACCAAGGAGCGGGGAGCGAAGGACCCGGGCGGGGAAGCCGACAGTCAAAAGACTTCACCGCCGCCTTTCCCGTTCTGTGCTGCTCTTTCCCGCCGGTTATTTCAAATGAACAGCTGAGGTATCAGGTGCTGCCGATCAGCTGTTCATTTGAAGTAGCCGCGGTGCCCTCGGAGGGTTCATGTGAGTTCATGCTTGACTGCATTGCATGAACTCACATGAACTTTCCCACGGCCGCACAGGTCAGCCTCACCTCCCAGACAATCAGCCCGTCATGATTGGCGGGTGTGCGCGGTGTCTGTGCGATGTGTGCGGGTGTGCGCGGTGTCTGTGCGGGTGTGTGCGTGCAGGCAGACATAGGCCGATGTGACACTACTACTCCCATTGGCCTAGGTCTGTCCCCGGTCCACTCGTGCCAGCAGGATCAGCTCGATGGGAGCAGTAGTTCCCATCAGTCTGATCCTGCTATTTAAATTGCCCTACTGTGTCCCCAATAAATTTTAAATACATGTCATTGGTGGCCAGTGGTTACCTACAATAAATTAGTTTATACATTACCTGTCCCCGCCGATCGCCACCTAAAATAAAGTAAAAAATAAAAAACTACACCTATACTCACCTAGACACCTAATTCCCCGAAGCCATCGATCTCCTGTAATAAAATATAAAAAAATAAACCACAACCTTATCCTTACCCCTCCGTAGTAGTCCACGACTGTCCCACGAAGATCTCCAGTTTAGAGCAGCCACATAGAATGTGACCGCTCTGAACCGCTGCCGCCGCTAGAATGACGGGGCCGTAAAGCAGCCCCGTCACTGCATAAGCGGGTTCACCGGAGTTCAGGCAGCGCTGCTCCGGTTAGCTCCTTTACGGCCCCGCTGTACCATGAGAAATTCCCACGGTACAGCAGTGCCGTAAAGGAGGTCTCCGGAGCTGCGTTGCCTGAATGCACTCCGGTGACCTCAGTCAGGGGCTCACGCTGCCGGGAGCGGACGTGTTCCCGGCAGTGTGAGCTTACAGCAGCCATGCACAGCTGTCACCATCTCCAGATGTGACAGCTGTGCATGGGAGATCAGCGCAGGAACGTGGACAGGTAACTATTTTTTTTTAGTAAACTAAGAATTAAATAAAATGGTGTGTTTTATTTCAAATAAATTATTTTTTTCTGGGTGTAGTGTGTGTTTTTTCTTTTTAACACTTTGTAGGTTAGTAATGGGGGTGTCTTATAGACTCCCATCATTACTAACCTGGGCTTCATGGCAGCTGGCGCTGACATGAACCCCACCACTATTACCCCACTGCCACCGCACCAGGGCAGCGTGGAAGAGCGAGGCTAAGTGCCAGAATTGGCGTATCCTATGGATGCGCCATTTCTGGGGCGGCTGACGGCTGGTGTTTCTAGCCTGGGAGAGGGCCAATATTCATGGCACCCTTCCTGGGCTATTAATATCAGCCCCCAGCTGTCTGCCTAGCCTTTGCTAGTTACTAAAATAGGGGGGACCCCACGTCATTTTTTTTGGGGGTCCCCCATTTTAATAGCTAGTAAAGGCTAGGTATTCAGCTGGGGGCTGATATTAGTAGCCTGGGAAGCTCCGTGGGTATTACCCCCTTCCCAGGCTTCAAACATCTGCCCCAGTCCCACGCCAATTTTATTTTTAATAAATCCTTTATTTTAACACTAAATGACACTTGAGGGGTTAATAAAGATGCAGTCCCTAAATTATTATTTATTTTTTAATTAATTTTTCCCAAAAATTTTGACGTGGGCTTTGCCATATTTTTGTATGCCAGCCAGGTACAGCATCCAGGAACGGGCTGCCCCCAACCCCCAGCTGCCTATTTGTACCTGGCCGGACACAACAATATAGGGAAGCTCTTTTTTTTTTTAATTATTTCATGAAATAATTAAAAAAATCTTGACGTGGGGCTTCACCCTGTTTTTGTGTGCAGCCAGGTACAACTAGGCAGCTGGGGGCTGGAATCCGCAGCGCAGGGAGGCCCAAGCTTTCTGGGCCACCCCCGCTGCAAATTGCAGTCCGCAGCCACCCCGGAAAATGGCGCGTTCATAGAAGCGCCATCTTCTGGCGCTGTACCCAACTCATCCAGGGCCCTGGTGCGGTGGCTCACTGGGTAATAAAGGGGTTAAGGCCAGCTTGGCATTATCAGCTGGCCCTAAGCCCGAAATTCATGGGGTCACGCCAATATTAGACATGACCACCATGAATTTCTAGTAAAGTATTTAAAAAAAAAACACAAACACCCAGAATAAAGTCCTTTAATTGAAATAAACACACAATTCTTTATTGTTCTAAATTAAACCATACTTACCATCACGCCCATTCCAGCTGAAGCCAACGATCTCCTGCAATAAATGAAAAATAATAAACCAACATCATTCTTACCTTTCCATGGTTCCCAGGACGGCTCCAGCTCTGCTACATCGAGATGATAGGCTGGACCGCAGCAGAACGCTGCCATCCAGCCTGTCATCCCGCAGACACTGAGAAGCGCAGGCATGCTTGCGCTCCTCAGTGTTTCACTGTGACGGCATCCAGATGAGCCGACAATGAACTCAGCTCACCTCATGCACGTCACTGACAGCGTGGGAGAATTCTCCTGCACTCAGCGCTTCAGCGTGAGAATTCTCCCACGCTGTCAGTGACGTGCATGAGGTGAGCCGAGTTCATTGTCGGCTCATCTGGATGCCGTCACAGCGAGACACTGAGGAGCGCAAGCATACCTGCGCTTCTCAGTGTCTGCGGGATGACAGGCTGGATGGCAGCGTTCTGCTGCGATCCAGCCTGTCATCTCGATGTAGCACAGCTGAAGCTGTCGTGGGAACCATGGAAAGGTAAGGATGATGTTGGTTTATTATTTTTCTTTTATTGCAGGAGATCGTTGGCTTCAGCTGGAATGGGCGTGATGGTAAGTATGGTTTAATTTAGAACAATAAAGAATTGTGTGTTTATTTCAATTAAAGGACTTTATTCTGGGTGTTTGTGTTTTTTTTTACCTTTGACTATGGGGTTAGTAATGGGGGTGTCTTATAGACGCCTCTCCATTACTAACCTGGGCTTGATGTCAGCTGGCATTATAAGCTGACATCAACCCCAGCCCTATTACCCCACTGCCACCGCTACAGGGCAGTGGGAAGCGCGAGGCTAAGTGCCAGAATTGGCGCATCCTATGAATGCGCCATTTCTGGGGCGGCTGACGGCTGGTGTTTCTAGCCTGGGAGGGGGCCAATATTCATGGCACCCTTCCTGGGCTATTAATGTCAGCCCCCAGCTGTCTGCCTAGCCTTTGATAGCTATTAAATTAGGGGGGACCCCACGTCATTTTTTTGGGGGGTCTCCCATTTTAATAGCTAGTAAAGGCTAGGTATTCAGCTGGGGGTTGATATTAGTAGCCTGGGAAGCTCCGTGGGTATTACCCCCTTCCCAGGCTTCAAACATCTGCCCCAGCCGTCTGCTTAACCTCCGCTAGAGACTAAAATTACGGGGAACCCCACGCCAATTTTTTTTTTAATAAATCCTTTATTTTAACACTAAATGACAAGTACAGTAATCAACACTATCACTGTACTTCATATATATGTGACTGACATGTTTCTATCTATCTAATCTATGTGTGAAGCTCTATTCTTTCTGTTATAAATTGTCGGGTACCGGTGTATGCCGCTGATGAATTGCCGGCTTTTCATGTAATACATTCTACATTATTCTTAGTTGTTTTCCTTCATGTAGAATTAACCTACAAGGAAAGAAAGGGTTTATTTTCATTCTGATATTTCTGTCCCATTGACTTGCATTGGTTTCCGGTATCGGAATCGGCGATATCCGATACTTTTTGGGTATCGGTCCGATCCAATCCGATCCGATATTTCCTGATATCGGAAGGTATCGCTCAACACTAGTTATAACCCTTTTATCAGCCATGAAATTGTCACCGGTGGTTCATGGATTTCGTTGTCCTCTTGTCACATTATCCCCTTCATGATTGAGTAACGCTTTCTCCATCGTGATTATTGTCGGGGATGAACTTGTCTCTTAATGAATAAAGTTCTGTGCCGCTCGTCGCTTCATAAACACTTCGTCTGATGGGCACAAACTGAAGGAGAAATAAGTTTTATAGGCATTGACCAGCGACATGTCTGCGGGGTCACCCATCCTCACTTATACAGGAGACTTTGGACCCTGGTTGCGGAGATCAATGGTGGTCTTATAAGGCTGACTCCAACGATCATCATCTTTCCTGTGGATTGGTGGTCTATTTGTGGGACACCCCCGTTATACTAACAGACTGTATCACTCTAAAGTAGAGAACGAGGGGTGAAAGCCCTGTCTATTAGAGGTCCCCCCGGATTGTGTAGAAGGTGACAGATGAATCTGCACCCCCCCAGCATCAGACCCAGCTGGGCAGTGGGCTCATCCTACGGCTTAATCGTCCCCCTCCCCTTTGACTTACCGTCTTTATATACATTTGACATTTTGTATCCTGATAGTATTCTGGCTGATACATACAACATGTAATTGTTGGTCATGGTCTCCATTATCTTTCATTACTCCGTCGATATTTTTCCATCCTTCTTCCCGCAATGATTGGGACTTGTCACCAGAGAATGTGTCTACGGTGACTCTCATGTTTGGCATAAGAACCTATAAATCATTATTTGACCCCTGTGACTCTCGGGTTAGCTCTAAAACTAACTTTATTCCCTGTTTCAAGGGACATTAAGCAGGACAATAAATAACACAGGCCGTTCAGTAGCACAGGAGCCGTAGACTGAAAGCTTAACCCCTTCATTACTGGCAGACATCATTAAAGAGATTTTTCTGCGTTACCACTTTCATGTTTTTTTTTTTCTTCTGATCCTTGTAGGAATGACTTGCCAAGCTCGTTGCTCCTATGTGGATACAGAGGTTTTATGGGGACATCGGTTCACCCCAGTCCTTACCCTGGAAAAAGGATTTTATGAAGTGGATTATACAACCTTTCATGATACCTATGAGACCCCCACACCCACCTGCAGCGCCAAAGAACTGGAGGAACTGCAAAGAGAGGAACATCTCATCCACCCACTCGATACTTTGCATAGGAACAAGGGATCGCAGAATGGTGCCCCCAGATCCGAGGATGGCAACATCGCGGCAATGCCAGATTAAACCGAGGGAAACATGATGACTTTGGGTACTTGTCTTCAGCTACAAGAGACATGATCTGATTTCGGGGATTGGATACTGACTATCTCTGTCAAGATAAATGGAGAATGGATAAGTCTCCTATACACACGGATGAAGAACAGAGCGGAGCGTTGGACTATAGGATACATCCAGCCGGCCTCCTGTATCAGGTAACCTGGTCAATGGTGAAGCCGAACATTAATTGTGTAGCCACCATTCGTCCCGGGGTGACTTCATCCCGGGGGGCCATCCTAATGCTTCTTTTTTGTTACACCGAGAGGAATAGTCCAGTTTTCTACGTCACATGTGAGCTCTCGGAAATGCTGTGTTCTGCTCCAGATATTGTCACTGTGCAGGAATAGTGGGTTGTGTATATCGGGGTAACCTTCACTAATGTTGTAATCACCATAATAGATGAAATAAATTATAAAAAAAATAAATTGTCTCCTCTCCTCACATAGTTTATCAGTGGAGAACATATGACATTGGTTGTTTTTGTGGCAGGTGGTGGAGGTCCGGAGTCTACAGCATTGTTAGATGCGTTTCTATTATTGGTCAACCTCTTCTTAAATGTTATAGCGCCCCCACATACTGTAGGACGAAAAGAAGCGTACACTTACCTCCTGGACCAGCCCCATTCCAGCAGGGCGCCGCAGAGTCTCCCAGCAGGGCGCCGCAGAGTCTCCCAGCAGGGCGCCGCAGAGTCTCCCAGCGGTTACTTGACATTT
>NW_027362772.1:316389020-316396213 GCF_046119375.1 Phyllobates terribilis
ACAGGCACGTGGAGGCCACACACAATACTCAGCCTCATCAGGAGCATGCCCAGGCGTTGTAGGGAGGTCATACAGGCACGTGGAGGCCACACACAATACTCAGCCTCATCAGGAGCATGCCCAGGCGTTGTAGGGAGGTCATACAGGCACGTGGAGGCCACACACAATACTCAGCCTCATCAGGAGCATGCCCAGGCGTTGTAGGGAGGTCATACAGGCACGTGCAGGCCACACACAATACTCAGCCTCATCAGGAGCATGCCCAGGCGTTGTAGAGAGGTCATACAGGCACGTGGAGGCCACACACAATACTCAGCCTCATCAGGAGCATGTCCAGGCGTTGTAGGGAGGTCATACAGGCACGTGGAGGCCACACACAATACTCAGCCTCATCAGGAGCATGCCCAGGCGTTGTAGGGAGGTCATACAGGCACGTGGAGGCCACACACAATACTCAGCCTCATCAGGAGCATGCCCAGGCGTTGTAGGGAGGTCATACAGGCACGTGGAGGCCACACACAATACTCAGCCTCATCAGGAGCATGTCCAGGCGTTGTAGGGAGGTCATACAGGCACGTGGAGGCCACACACACTCAGCCTCATCAGGAGCATGCCCAGGTGTTGTAGGGAGGTCATACAGGCACGTGGGGGCCACACACAATACTCAGCCTCATCAGGAGCATGCCCAGGCGTTGTAGGGAGGTCATACAGACACGTGGAGGACACACACAATACTCAGCCTCATCAGGAGCATGTCCAGGCGTTGTAGGGAGGTCATACAGGCACGTGGAGGCCACACACAATACTCAGCCTCATCAGGAGCATGCCCAGGCGTTGTACGGAGGTTATACAGACACGTGGAGGCCACACACAATACTCAGCCTCATCAGGAGCATGCCCAGGCGTTGTACGGAGGTCATACAGGCACGTGGAGGCCACACACAATACTCAGCCTCATCAGGAGCATGCCCAGGCGTTGTAGGGAGGTCATACAGGCACGTGGAGGACACACACAATACTCAGCCTCATCAGGAGCATGCCCAGGCGTTGTAGGGAGGTCATACAGGCACGTGGAGGCCACACACAATACTCAGCCTCATCAGGAGCATGCCCAGGTGTTGTAGGGAGGTCATACAGGCACGTGGGGGCCACACACAATACTCAGCCTCATCAGGAGCATGCCCAGGCGTTGTAGGGAGGTCATACAGGCACGTGGAGGCCACACACAATACTCAGCCTCATCAGGAGCATGCCCAGGCGTTGTAGGGAGGTCATACAGGCACGTGGAGGCCACACACAATACTCAGCCTCATCAGGAGCATGCCCAGTCGTTGTAGGGAGGTCATACAGGCACGTGGAGGCCACACACAATACTCAGCCTCATCAGGAGCATGCCCAGGCGTTGTAGGGAGGTCATACAGGCACGTGGAGGCCACACACAATACTAAGCCTCATCAGGAGCATGCCCAGGCATTGTAGGGAGGTCATACAGGCACGTGGAGGCCACACACAATACTCAGCCTCATCAGGAGCATGCCCAGTCGTTGTAGGGAGGTCATACAGGCACGTGGAGGCCACACACAATACTCAGCCTCATCAGGAGCATGCCCAGGCGTTGTAGGGAGGTCATACAGGCACGTGGAGGCCACACACAATACTAAGCCTCATCAGGAGCATGCCCAGGCATTGTAGGGAGGTCATACAGGCACGTGGAGGCCACACACAATACTCGGCCTCATCTGGAGCATGCCCAGGTGTTGTAGGGAGGTCATACAGGCACGTGGAGGCCACACACAATACTCAGCCTCATCAGGAGCATGCCCAGGCGTTGTAGGGAGGTCATACAGGCACGTGGAGGCCACACACAATACTCAGCCTCATCAGGAGCATGCCCAGGCGTTGTAGGGAGGTCATACAGGCACGTGGAGGCCACACACAATACTCAGCCTCATCAGGAGCATGCCCAGGCGTTGTAGGGAGGTCATGCAGGCACGTGGAGGCCACACACAATACTGAGACTCATCAGGAGCATGCCCAGGCATTGTAGGGAGGTCATACAGGCACGTGGAGGCCACACACAATACTCAGCCTCAGCAGGAGCATGCCCAGGCGTTGTAGGGAGGTCATACAGACACGTGGAGGCCACACACAATACTCAGCCTCATCAGGAGCATGGCCAGGCATTGTAGGGAGGTCATACAGGCACGTGGAGGCCACACACAATACTCAGCCTCATCAGGAGCATGCCCAGGCGGTGTAGGGAGGTCATACAGGCACGTGGAGGCCACACACAATACTAAGCCTCATCAGGAGCATGCCCAGGCGTTGTAGGGAGGTCATACAGGCACGTGGAGGCCACACACAATACTCAGCCTCATCAGGAGCATGCCCAGGCGTTTTAGGGAGGTCACACAGGCACGTGGAGGCCACACACAATACTCAGCCTCATCAGGAGCATGCCCAGGCGTTGTAGGGAGGTCATACAGGCACGTGGAGGCCACACACAATACTCAGCCTCATCAGGAGCATGCCCAGGCGTTGTAGGGAGGTCATACAGGCACGTGGAGGCCACACACAATACTCAGCCTCATCAGGAGCATGCCCAGGCGTTGTAGGGAGGTCATACAGGCACGTGGAGGCCACACATAATACTCAGCCCCATCAGGAGCATGCCCAGGCGTTGTAGGGAGGTCATACAGGCACGTTGAGGCCACACACAATACTCAGCTTCATCAGGAGTATGCCCAGGCGTTGTAGGGAGGTCATACAGGCATGTGGAGGCCACACATAATACTCAGCCTCATCAGGAGCATGCCCAGGCGTTGTAGGGAGGTCATACAGGCACGTGGAGGCCACACACAATACTCAGCCTCATCAGGAGCATGCCCAGGCGTTGTAGGGAGGTCATACTGGCATGTGGAGGCCACACATAATACTCAGCCTCATCAGGAGCATGTCCAGGCGTTGTAGGGAGGTCATACAGGCACGTGGAGGCCACACACAATACTCAGCCTCATCAGGAGCATGCCCAGGCGTTGTAGGGAGGTCATACAGGCACGTGGAGGCCACACACTATACTCAGCCTCATCAGGAGCATGCCCAGGCGTTGTAGGGAGGTCATACAGGCACGTGGAGGCCACACACAATACTCAGCCTCATCAGGAGCATGCCCAGGCGTTGTAGGGAGGTCATACAGGCACGTGGAGGCCACACACAATACTCAGCCTCTTCAGGAGCATGCCCAGGCGTTGTAGGGAGGTCATACAGGCACGTGGAGGCCACACACAATACTCAGCCTCATCAGGAGCATGCCCAGGCGTTGTAGGGAGGTCATACAGGCACGTGGAGGCCACACACAATACTCAGCCTCATCAGGAGCATGCCCAGGCGTTGTAGGGAGGTCATACAGGCACGTGGAGGCCACACACAATACTCAGCCTCATCAGGAGCATGCCCAGGCGTTGTAGGGAGGTCATACAGGCACGTGGGGGCCACACACAATACTCAGCCTCATCAGGAGCATGCCCAGGCGTTGTAGGGAGGTCATACAGGCACGTGGAGGCCACACACAATACTCAGCCTCATCAGGAGCATGCCCAGGCGTTGTAGGGAGGTCATACAGGCACGTGAAGGCCACACACAATACTGAGCCTCATCAGGAGCATGCCCAGGCGTTGTAGGGAGGTCATACAGGCACGTGGTGGCCACACACAATACTCAGCCTCATCAGGAGCATGACCAGGCGTTGTAGGGAGGTCATACAGGCACGTGGAGGCCACACACAATACTCAGCCTCATCAGGAGCATGCCCAGGCGTTGTAGGGAGGTCATACAGGCACGTGGAGGCCACACACAATACTGAGCCTCATCAGGAGCATGCCCAGGCATTGTAGGGAGGTCATACAGGCACGTGGAGGCCACACACAATACTCAGCCTCATCTGGAGCATGCCCAGGTGTTGTAGGGAGGTCATACAGGCACGTGGAGGCCACACACAATACTCAGCCTCATCAGGAGCATGCCCAGGCGTTGTAGGGAGGTCATACAGGCACGTGGAGGCCACACACAATACTCAGCCTCATCAGGAGCATGCCCAGGCGTTGTAGGGAGGTCATACAGGCACGTGGAGGCCACACACAATACTCAGCCTCATCAGGAGCATGCCCAGGCGTTGTAGGGAGGTCATGCAGGCACGTGGAGGCCACACACAATACTGAGCCTCATCAGGAGCATGCCCAGGCATTGTAGGGAGGTCATACAGGCACGTGGAGGCCACACACAATACTCAGCCTCATCAGGAGCATGCCCAGGCGTTGTAGGGAGGTCATACAGACACGTGGAGGCCACACACAATACTCAGCCTCATCAGGAGCATGGCCAGGCATTGTAGGGAGGTCATACAGGCACGTGGAGGCCACACACAATACTCAGCCTCATCAGGAGCATGCCCAGGCGGTGTAGGGAGGTCATACAGGCACGTGGAGGCCACACACAATACTAAGCCTCATCAGGAGCATGCCCAGGCGTTGTAGGGAGGTCATACAGGCACGTGGAGGCCACACACAATACTCAGCCTCATCAGGAGCATGCCCAGGCGTTTTAGGGAGGTCACACAGGCACGTGGAGGCCACACACAATACTCAGCCTCATCAGGAGCATGCCCAGGCGTTGTAGGGAGGTCATACAGGCACGTGGAGGCCACACACAATACTCAGCCTCATCAGGAGCATGTCCAGGCGTTGTAGGGAGGTCATACAGGCACGTGGAGGCCACACACAATACTCAGCCTCATCAGGAGCATGCCCAGGCGTTGTAGGGAGGTCATACAGGCACGTGGAGGCCACACATAATACTCAGCCCCATCAGGAGCATGCCCAGGCGTTGTAGGGAGGTCATACAGGCACGTTGAGGCCACACACAATACTCAGCTTCATCAGGAGTATGCCCAGGCGTTGTAGGGAGGTCATACAGGCACGTGGAGGCCACACATAATACTCAGCCTCATCAGGAGCATGTCCAGGCGTTGTAGGGAGGTCATACAGGCACGTGGAGGCCACACACAATACTCAGCCTCATCAGGAGCATGCCCAGGCGTTGTAGGGAGGTCATACAGGCACGTGGAGGCCACACACTATACTCAGCCTCATCAGGAGCATGCCCAGGCGTTGTAGGGAGGTCATACAGGCACGTGGAGGCCACACACAATACTCAGCCTCATCAGGAGCATGCCCAGGCGTTGTAGGGAGGTCATAAAGGCACGTGGACGCCACACACAATACTCAGCCTCTTCAGGAGCATGCCCAGGCGTTGTAGGGAAGTCATACAGGCACGTGGAGGCCACACACAATACTCAGCCTCATCAGGAGCATGCCCAGGCGTTGTAGGGAGGTCATACAGGCACGTGGAGGCCACACACAATACTCAGCCTCATCAGGAGCATGCCCAGGCGTTGTAGGGAGGTCATACAGGCACGTGGAGGCCACACACAATACTCAGCCTCATCAGGAGCATGTCCAGGCGTTGTAGGGAGGTCATACAGGCACGTGGAGGCCACACACAATACTCAGCCTCATCAGGAGCATGCCCAGGCGTTGTAGGGAGGTCATACAGGCACGTGCAGGCCACACACAATACTCAGCCTCATCAGGAGCATGCCCAGGCGTTGTAGGGAGGTCATACAGGCACGTGGAGGCCACACACAATACTCAGCCTCATCAGGAGCATGCCCAGGTGTTGTAGGGAGGTCATACAGGCACGTGGGGGCCACACACAATACTCAGCCTCATCAGGAGCATGTCCAGGCGTTGTAGGGAGGTCATACAGGCACGTGGAGGCCACACACAATACTCAGCCTCATCAGGAGCATGCCCAGGCGTTGTAGGGAGGTCATACAGGCACGTGGAGGCCACACACAATACTCAGCCTCATCAGGAGCATGCCCAGGCGTTGTAGGGAGGTCATACAGGCACGTGGAGGCCACACACAATACTCAGCCTCATCAGGAGCATGCCCAGGCGTTGTAGGGAGGTCATACAGACACGTGGAGGACACACACAATACTCAGCCTCATCAGGAGCATGTCCAGGCGTTGTAGGGAGGTCATACAGGCACGTGGAGGCCACACACAATACTCAGCCTCATCACGAGCATGTCCAGGCGTTGTAGGGAGGTCATACAGGCACGTGGAGGCCACACACAATACTCAGCCTCATCAGGAGCATGCCCAGGCGTTGTAGGAAGGTCATACAGGCACGTGGAGGCCACACACAATACTGAGCCTCATCAGGAGCATGCCCAGGCGTTGTAGAGAGGTCATACAGGCACGTGGAGGCCACACACAATACTAAGCCTCATCAGGAGCATGCCCAGGCGTTGTAGAGAAGGTCATACAGGCACGTGGAGGCCACACACAATACTAAGCCTCATCAGGAGCATGCCCAGGCGTTGTAGAGAGGTCATACAGGCACGTGGAGGCCACACACAATACTAAGCCTCATCAGGAGCATGCCCAGGCGTTGTAGGAAGGTCATACAGGCACGTGGAGGCCACACACAATACTGAGCCTCATCAGGAGCATGCCCAGGCGTTGTAGAGAGGTCATACAGGCACGTGGAGGCCACACACAATACTAAGCCTCATCAGGAGCATGCCCAGGCGTTGTAGGGAGGTCATACAGGCACGTGGAGGCCACACACAATACTCAGCCTCATCAGGAGCATGCCCAGGCGTTGTAGGGAGGTCATACAGGCACGTGGAGGCCACACACAATACTCAGCCTCATCAGGAGCATGCCCAGGCGTTGTAGGGAGGTCATACAGGCACGTGGAGGCCACACACAATACTCAGCCTCATCAGGAGCATGCCCAGGCGTTGTAGGGAGGTCATACAGGCACGTGGAGGCCACACACAATACTCAGCCTCATCTGGAGCATGCCCAGGCGTTGTAGGGAGGTCATACAGGCACGTGGAGGCCACACACAATACTCAGCCTCATCAGGAGCATGCCCAGGCGTTGTAGGGAGGTCATACAGGCACGTGGAGGCCACACACATCTCTCTCCTCATCTGGAGCATGCCCAGGTGTTGTAGGGAGGTCATACAGGCACGTGGAGGCCACACACCAATACTCAGCCTCATCAGGAGCATGCCCAGGTGTTTGTAGGGAGGTCATACAGGCACGTGGAGGCCACACAC